>NC_060182.1:23524910-23792410 GCF_021184085.1 Oncorhynchus gorbuscha | reverse complement strand
AATGAATACACAGCGGAATAAAATCATTTTGGATGACGGTTATTGGTCAGCCAAATGACCGTGATCACTGTTATAATAATTTGAATAGCAAAAAGAAATACACCAAAAAATGTAATGTTTTCCTCTCCTCCGCTCCTGACTGCAAGTGCTGCTGCTGCAGGGAGGTGGCATTGCCTAGGCAACCAAAGACTAGTTTTCTACAACATATTGCTTGTTTCAGCAAGGAGAAACAAAGTTTTATCAGGTTGTAAAGAGTCCATGTTACCGCAGAAACGGACTCAACTGCACGAATGCTCAGCTGTCCCGTCTTCAGTCAGCTGTTCGTTCCTCACAAAAAAACAATCGCAATTATTATTATTTATTTTTTCAGTTACAGCGGTTATTTTATTTTCATGCTGGTCTTTATCCATAATCGTCAATTACACAATTATACGGTAATTGTGCCAGCCCTAGCTCTACAGTCCATACTTTCCTGTCATGTTTTGTCATAGATTGTCATGTCTTGTCCCTGTGCTTTCTCTTCTATTCGTTTCCCCCTGCTGGTCTTATTAGGTTCTTTCCCTCTCTCTTTCCCTCTCTCTCTCTCTATCGTTCCGTTCCTGCTCCCAGCTGTTCCTCATTCTCCTAAGTACCTCGTTTACTCTTTCACACCTGTCCCCTATTTTGCCCTCTGATTTAGTCCCTATTTCTCTCTCTGTTTCCGCTTCTGTCCTTGTCGGATCCTTGTTTGCTGTGCTGTGTTCTTGTTCCGTCCTGTCGTGTTTTTGCCTTCATCAGATGCTGCGAGTGAGCAGGTGTATCTGTCAGCTACGGCCTGCGCCTACCCGAAGCGACCTGCAGTCTGTGGCCGCTTCTCCTGTTATTCCCCTCTACAGACTAGAGGATTTCAGTTATTCCCCGTTTGGACATTTCCTGTTAAGGATTCAGGATTTGTCGTTTTCTGTTTGGACTTGAATAAACTCTGTTTCTGTTAAGTCGCTTTTGGGTCTTCACTCACCTGCATAACACTTTCCATCTAAAAACCTGTAACTTTGTATACAGAATCTGGTACAACTATGTTCCTCACAGCAAGAGAATGTTCCAATGAATTTGCAGTTAATAAGTTTTGTTTTCAATCTGTACACACTTTTGTTCAGAGGTGTAAAACACTCAAGTAAAAATACTTTAAAGTACTACTTGAGTAGTTTAAGGGGATATTTGTACTTTACTATTTATATTTGACAACTTTTACTTCTCTACATTCCTAAAGAAAATAATGTACTTTTTACTCCATACTGTCATGTTCTGACCATAGTTCTTTTGTTATGTATTTGTTTTAGTATGGTCAGAGTGTGAGACGGTTGGGTTGTCTATGTTCCTTTTTCTAAGATTTGGTATTTCTGTGTTTGGCCTGGTATGGTTCTCAATCAGAGGCAGCTGTCAATCGTTGTCCCTGATTGAGAACCATACTTAGTGCAGCCTGTTTTCACCCTTGAGTTGTGGGTGATTATTTTCTGTTGAGTGTTTGTATTCTGCACCAGACAGAACTGTTTCGGTTTCGTTCGTTCACTTTGTTGTTTTTGTTCAGTGTTCAATTTCTTTATAAAAAATATGGACACTTACCACGCTGCGCATTGGTCCTCCGATCCTTCCTATACTACTCCTTGTCGGAGGAGGAAGAAGACCGTTACACATACATTTTCCCTTATACCAAAAAGTACTCGTTATACAGAAAAATGGTCCAATTCATACACTTATAAAGAGAACATACTGTACCTGGTCATCCCTACTGCGTCTGATCTGGCGGACTCACTAAACACAAATGCTTCGTTTGTTAATTATTTATGAGTGTTGGAGTGTGCCCCTGGCTATCCGTAAATCTAAAAAACAAGATTGTGCCATCTGGTTTGCTTACTATAAGTAATGTTAAATTTATACTTTTGATACTGAAGTATATGTTAGCAATTACATTTACTTTTGGTACTTAAGTATATTTAAAACCAAATACTTTTAGACTTTTACTCAAGTAGTATTTTAGTGACTTTCACTTGAGTCATTTTCTATTAAGGTATCTTTACTTTTACTCAAGTATGAGTATTGGGTACTTGTAAAGATGTGCGCTGAAAGTCGGGAAGCAAGTTCAGGGAGTGAGTATATTAATAAATAAATGCAACATAATACAAACCAAGAAACACAGACAACACACAGACATGAAACAGAAACAATGATGCCTGGGGAAGGAACCAAAGGGAGTGACATATTGAGAAGATAATCAGGGAAGTGATGAGTCCAGGTGAGGCTGATGACACGCAGGTGCGCGTAACGATGGTGACAGGTGTGCGCCATAAACCTGGTGACCAAGAGGCCGGAGAGGGAGCACACGTGACAGTACCCCCTCCCCGACGCGTGGCTCCAGACTCAGGATGCTAACCAAAATGACAATCTCGGGAACCGGGAGCGGACCGGTCACCTCTGCTGAGGCGCGGGAAACATGTCAGTCTGTTTGAGACATGGGAGCATGGTGACCTAGAGCGCCAGAGAGCATACGTGATGATACCCCCCTCCCCGGCGCGTTCGGCTCCAGCCGCAGGATGCTAACCAAAGGGACGAACACCGGGGATCAGGAGCGGACCAGTCACCCCTGCTGATACACAGGAACTTGTCGCGGACTGGGGCGCGCAAACGTGACAGACCAGCTGAGGTAGGGGAGCCTGGTGATCCGGCTGAGGCAGGGCAGCCAGACGAGCCAGTGGGAGCAGGGGAGTCTGGCGATCCGGTGAAGGCATGAAAGCCCGAAGAGCCGGCTGTAGCAGGGGAGCCTGGCGATCTGTCTGAGGCATGAGGGCCTGTAGTGGCTCCCGGACCCGACGTCATTCCCACCAAAATAAATAAATAAAACACTCCCGGATGCTTCCCTTAGGTTAGGCGTCATTCTGTAACCATTTAGGCTGAGAGTCGGGAAGCAAGTTCAGGGAATGAATTCATGTAATTAATAAATTAACAAAACAAGAAACACAAACAGCGCCCGACATGAAACAGCAATAATGACGACTGAGGAAGAAACCAAAGGGAGTGACATATAAAGGGCAGGTAATCAAGGAGGCGAAGGAGTCCAGGTGTGAATCATAATGACGGTACCTCCTCCCCAGCGTGTTCGGCCCCATCATAATGATTCACGGGTGCAGGTAATGATGAATGCCAGGTGTGCGAAATGAGGCTTAGGCTAAGTTATTAGGGTGAAGCACATGGGCTATTAATAACAGCATACTACACAACATACACTAAGTATTACTTTCTTAGCTACAGTATACATATCTCCCTGACATATTACATAATTTCTGCAGCAGCATACAATACATTTTTGGACTCATCTTGTTGTGCTGTACTCACTTGAACAGGAAGGTGACACAGTGGTCCTTCATGGGCAAATTTTGTGATCAAACTTTGTCATAAAAGTCTGCCAATTCCGAGTTGGATGACCATTCAAAGCATGTTTTCCCAGTCAGGGCTTGTTTTTTTCAGTTCCCAGTTGTCTTGAACTCAGTGAAGATTGAGATTTCCCAGTTCAGAGTTTCCAGTTGTTTTGAGCGTGTCAGACGTCATGCTGGATTGACAGCATGGCCAATGTTGAATCTCTATCCTTTTAAGCTTGGAAAAGAGACCCTTGAACCCAGACTTAGACCACACACCCACTCCACTGAATAGCAGGCTAGTGATTGCTTTGCAATGCTTGCAGTTAGCTACTGATTGCTTCCAAACCCCTCATTGTTGAATTTGCAATTTCCAGCTTGTTCTGTAATGCTTATGTCCATTGGCCGATGAGTAATGACATGTTTTATCTATAATTTTTCTTCATTATTTTTCTTCATATGACAAGGATTGAAAAGGATTTGCCAGTAGATTGTTGACTTGATTCAACGACAGTCCAATGCCAAGAGTGTGCAAAGCTGTCATCAAGGGAAAGGGTGGCTATTTGAAGAATCTCAAATATAAAACATATTATATTTTTGGTTACTACATGATTCCATATATGTTATTTCATACTTTTGATGTCTTCACTATTATTCTACAATGTAGAAAATAGTAAAATTAAGAAAAACCCTGAAATGAGTAGCTGTGTCCAGAATTTTGACTGGTACAGTGGGGCAAAAACGTATTTAGTCAGCCACAAATTATGCTGCAAATTATGGTGCAAAATAAGTATTTGGTCACCTAAAAACAAGCAAGATTTTTGTAACTTCTTCTTTAAGAGGCTCCTCTGTCCTCCACTCGTTACCTGTATTAATGGCACCTGTTTGAACTTGTTATCAGTATAAAAGACACCTGTCCACAATCTCAAACAGTCACACTCCAAACTCCACTATGGCCAAGACCAAAGAGCTGTCAAAGGACACCAGAAACAAAATTGTAGACCTGCACCAGGCTGGGAAGGCTGAATCTGCAATAGGTAAGCAGCTTGGTTTGAAGAAATCAACTGTGGGAGCAATTATTAGGAAATGGAAGACATACAAGACCACTGATAATCTCCCTCGATCTGGGGCTCCATGCAAGATCTCACCCCGTGGGGTCAAAATGATCACAAGAACGGTGAGCAAAAATCCCAGAACCACACGGGGGGACCTAGTGAATGACCTGCAGAGAGCTGGGACGAAAGTAACAAAGCCTACCATCAATAACACACTACGCCGCCAGGGACTCAAATCCTGCCGTGCCAGACGTGTCCCCCTACTTAAGCCAGTACATGTCCAGGCCCGTCTGAAGTTTGCTAGAGAGCATTTGGATGATCCAGAAGAAGATTGGGAGAATGTCATATGGTCGGATGAAACCAAAACATAACTTTTTGTGAAAAACTTAACTCGTCGTGTTTGGAGGACAAAGAATTCTGAGTTGCATCCAAAGAACACATTACCTACTGTGAAGCATGGGGGTGGAAACATCATGCTTTGGGGCTGTTTTTCTGCAAAGGGACCAGGACGACTGATCCGTGTAAAGGAAAGAATGAATGGGGCCATGTATCGTGAGATTTTGAGTGTAAACATTTACATTACATTTACATTTTCCATCAGCAAGGGCATTGAAGATGAAACGTAGCTGGGTCGTTCAGCATGACAATGATCCCAAACACACCGCCCGGGCAACGAAGGAGTGGCTTCGTAAGAAGCATTTCAATGTCCTGAAGTGGCCTAGCCAGTCTCCAGATCTCAACCCCATAGAAAATCTTTGGAGGGAGTTGAAAGTCCGTGTTGCCCAGCAACAGCCCCAAAACATCACTGCTCTAGAGGAGATTTGCATGGAGGAATGGGCCAAAATACCAGCAACAGTGTGTGAAAACCTTGTGAAGACTTACAACTTTTGTTATTGACCAAATACTTATTTTCCACCATAATTTGCAAATAAATTCATAACAAATCCCACAATGTAATTTTCTGGATTTTTTTTCTCATTTTGTCTGTCATAGTTGAAGAGTACCTATGATGAAAATTACCGGCCTCTCTCATCTTGTTAAGTGGGAGAACATGCACAATTGGTGGCTGACTAAATACTTTTTTGCCACACTGTATATATTTTTTTAGCTAAACAGGTGGGGCTAAAAGGAGGTTGGGCTCTGCTCCACCTGGCCTGAATGACGGGTCACTACTGTGTGTAGCCAGCCAGCTCATAGAGAGAGCATTGCATTGTGGGTTTTGTAGTCGACTTGAGCGACAACTGATTTCCACAACAAATTTCACATTTCTACCAACCTTATTATAATGGCAAAATGAATCATTTGTTCACTTAAAATATTTCTATCACATAGTAATATTATTTAACACTGTAAATTATAGGAATAGGTAGTTGTCTGTGGATTTTTTAATCGCGGCATAAACAAGAATTTCCGCTTATATGGACACACTGAAACATAACTGCTTCTAACTTTGGAAATATGATGAATATAACCATAGTATCACAAGAAAGGAAAAATCTGACTGGAAAAATATGGTGTAGGCTAATGCTCAGAACATACTGTGGTAGGTAGGAATTACAAAGTTCAAATCACTAAAGTGCCCTTGCAACAATCACAGTCCAACCACCCACTAGCCCTTCACACCCAGTCCTGGCCATGCTCCACCAAGCTGAGCTCCAGGGGGGTAGACTCCGGCTAAACTCCTCTCCCTTGTCCTCTCTGAACCCCAGCACATTTCACCCTGCTATCCCTTTGCTGTTCCCAGCCATCATCACCCAGTCCAGGCCATGCTCCACCAAGCTGAGCTCCAGGGGGGTAGACTCCCGCTAAACTCCTCTCCCTTGTCCTCTCTGAACCCCAGCACATTTCACCCTGCTATCCCTTTGCTGTTCCCAGCCATCATCACCCAGGAGGGCCATGCTCCACCAAGCTGAGCTCCAGTGGGGTAGACTCCGGCTAAACTCCTCTCCCTTGTCCTCTCTGAACCCCAGCACATTTCACCCTGCTATCCCTTTGCTGTTCCCAGCCATCATCACCCAGTCCAGGCCATGCTCCACCAAGCTGAGCTCCAGGGGGGTAGACTCCCGCTAAACTCCTCTCCCTTGTCCTCTCTGAACCCCAGCACATTTCACCCTGCTATCCCTTTGCTGTTCCCAGCCATCATCACCCAGGAGGGCCATGCTCCACCAAGCTGAGCTCCAGTGGGGTAGACTCCGGCTAAACTCCTCTCCCTTGTCCTCTCTGAACCCCAGCACATTTCACCCTGCTATCCCTTTGCTGTTCCCAGCCATCATCACCCAGTCCAGGCCATGCTCCACCAAGCTGAGCTCCAGGGGGGTAGACTCCCGCTAAACTCCTCTCTCCTGTCCTCTCTGAACCCCAGCACATTTCACCCTGCTATCCCTTTGCTGTTCCCAGCCATCATCACCCAGTCCAGGCCATGCTCCACCAAGCTGAGCTCCAGGGGGGTAGACTCCCGCTAAACTCCTCTCCCTTGTCCTCTCTGAACCCCAGCACATTTCACCCTGCTATCCCTTTGCTGTTCCCAGCCATCATCACCCAGGAGGGCCATGCTCCACCAAGCTGAGCTCCAAGGGGGTAGACTCTGGCTAAACTCCTCTCCCTTGTCCTCTCTGAACCCCAGCACATTTCACCCTGCTAAACTCCTCCTCTCCCTTGTCCTCTCTGAACCCCAGCACATTTCACCCTGCTATCCCTTTGCTGTTCCCAGCCATCATCACCCAGTCCAGGCCATGCTCCACCAAGCTGAGCTCCAAACTCCTCTCCCTTGTCCTCTCTGGGGCTGTTCCCAGCCATCATCACCCAGTCCAGGCCATGCTCCAAACTGAGCTCCAGGGGGTCTCCCTTGTCCTCTCTGAACCCCAGCACATTTCACCCTGCTATCCCTTTGCTGTTCCCAGCCATCATCACCCAGGAGGGCCATGCTCCACCAAGCTGAGCTCCAGGGGGTAGACTCCGCTAAACTCCTCTCCCTTGTCCTCTCTGAACCCCAGCACATTTCACCCTGCTATCCCTTTGCTGTTCCCAGCCATCATCACCCAGGAGGGCCATGCTCCACCAAGCTGAGCTCCAGGGGGGTAGACTCCCGCTAAACTCCTCTCCTTTGTCCTCTCTGAACCCCAGCACATTTCACCCTGCTATCCCTTTGCTGTTCCCAGCCATCATCACCCAGGAGGGCCATGCTCCACCAAGCTGAGCTCCAAGGGGGTAGACTCCCGCTAAACTCCTCTCCCTTGTCCTCTCTGAACCCCAGCACATTTCACCCTGCTATCCCTTTGCTGTTCCCAGCCATCATCACCCAGGAGGGCCAGATGAAGATGAGTTAATAGAACCTCCAGGGAGTTTATTTATCATTTCTGCTCCTTTATGATGGATATAGCTCACCGGTCATTTACTTTAGCAGGAAGTCTGTGCTCTGGCCCCAGTGTCTATAAACACTATAAACAACAGATATCCTCTCAATATGTCAGTCCCACCAGGGAGAGAATTGTGCTTAGAAGGAGAGAGAAAGTGAGAATGTATTTGGAGAGAAGAGACAGCTGGGAGAATATTAAGACACACAGCAAAAGTGACCTCTCATACTTAACATAATCTGTCACTGATCGCACCATCTGAGTCATTCAGCAGAGTGTCATATCCAGAAAACATGTCCAAGATATAATCTGTCAGGAATCTCTATCCAGTTGCCATTAGAAATCAAAAAAGCACTGCCCAGGCCTAACATCTCACATCTTATACGATCTCTGATCAAATGGGTTTCACTTGGGGAACGCTCGCTGTGACCTAATCTCAGAACCCTGAACCAAATGTTACGCACGCTATAGCTAGCTAACTATTCTGTTAACGTCTTTCGCCAGAGATGTGTGCCCTAAAACACAGTCTATATGGGGTGCTTATACGTGAACACACATGGAAGGGGTCTTTCCTTTCTTTCTTTTCCTGTTCCCAGTAAGGACACATACAGTATAGTGGTACTACAGCGGACTATCTCACGCCCACCCCTCTTCCCCCCATCCTGCTCTCCTTCTTCCCCCTTTACAATACTCAGCCAACACCAAACACTGAGGACCCGATCACAACTGGGTGCAAGGAGCTTGGAGTGTGTGTGTGTTCCTGCGTGCAACTGCGCATGCGTGTTTGTGTGAAACCATTAACCAGTGGAATCATTTGACACTTGAGTTTGCACCTTTGGGCATTCCCCCTCACATCCACTTCACATGCAATTGTCTCCATGTTTGATGTTGTTGTTTACTGTTCAGTTACAATCCCATACAAGTCCATTCATAAGCTCCTCCTGTGCTCTTACACAGACAGATACACAACATTCAAAACAAAGGCCAAGGAAACATGGAAATACTGTATAGTTGACATTATGATGATTATACTAATGATGATGATGTTTTTCATCAATATTCCTCTGCCCTCTCCCCCTCTTTAACCTGGGGCTAAAGTGTTGTGGTTAGCATTAGCTCTTGATGGTGCGAAGGCCAGTGCCTCACACGCTGAAAGACTTTGACCTGTCAGAGACACTAGCACCACACGGAGTTCACTTAGCAGGGATCAAACACATTCCACAAGCTCCCTCCAAAGACCTGCCATCCCCTGCCCAGGAGGGGTCACTGAGGGTACAGACCTGGACCTAGAGAGGAGGGTGGAGGGTACTACAGACCTGGAACTAGAGAGGAGGGTACTACAGACCTGGAACTAGAGAGGAGGGTGGAGGGTACTACAGACCTGGAACTAGAGAGGAGGGTGGAGGGTACTACAGACCTGGAACTAGAGAGGGAAGGTGGAGGGCACTACAGACCTGGACCTAGAGAGGGAGGGTACTACAGACCTAGACCTAGAGAGGAGGATGGAGGATACTACAGACCTGGACCTAGAGAGGAGGGTGGAGGGTACTACAGACCTGGAACTAGAGAGGGAAGGTGGAGGGTACTACAGACCTGGACCTAGAGAGGGAGGGTACTACAGACCTGGACCTAGAGAGGAGGATGGAGGATACTACAGACCTGGACCTAGAGAGGAGGGTGGAGGGTACTACAGACCTGGAACTAGAGAGGGAAGGTGGAGGGTACTACAGACCTGGACCTAGAGAGGGAGGGTACTACAGACCTGGACCTAGAGAGGAGGATGGAGGATACTACAGACCTGGACCTAGAGAGGAAGGGTACTACAGACCTGGACCTAGAGAGGGAAGGTGGAGGGTACTACAGACCTGGACCTAGAGAGGGAGGGTACTACAGACCTGGACCTAGAAAGGGAAGGTGGAGGGTACTACAGACCTGGACCTAGAGAGGGAAGGTGGAGGGTACTACAGACCTGGACCTAGAGAGGGAGGGTACTACAGACCTGGACCTAGAAAGGGAAGGTGGAGGGTACTACAGACCTGGACCTAGAGAGGGAGGATACTACAGACCTGGACCTAGAGAGGGAAGGTGGAGGGTACTACAGACCTGAACCTAGAGAGGGAAGGTGGAGGGTACTACAGACCTGGACCTAGAGAGTAGGATGGAGTGGTCTCAGGCTAGCAACTAGCTATCACAGTTTGGGACCACTATCACTGATGTTCACTCACTGCTTGTTCACTGTACCTAGAACAAGAACCAATCACTGTAACCAGAGCCAGATCTGTTTGGAAACAACCAGGCTGCCTCCTACATGAAGAAATTTGAGGTGTCTCAGAACCTACACTAACTAATGCTCTACAGTAGGAATGACATCACTATTGTGGTCACTTCAAGACATGGAGTAAGACATGTAGCACGAGCTGGGAAAAGTCATTTAGTGGGAAATAACAGTACAGGAAGTGGAGAGGAGGAGAGCTGCAGTGAATTTATAAGTCCATTTTCCCAGTGGGAGCAGTGACTGATGGGATAGTGTTGTTGAAATGGGGCCAGGGAGAGAGCAGTCAGAGCGCTATGGCCTTTGTGAAGCATCTGAAAGTCTTTCAAACATCTGCGTTAGATCAGAGTCTATAAAACGCATTCTCGCACCCAAAAAGAGAGAACTAGTAACAAATCACTAACAGAAGATGCATCATTCTTTCTGAGTTGTGCCTCGTGTCTCCCTGTGTGTGTGTGTGTGTGTGTGTGTGTGTGTGTGTGTGTGTGTGTGTGTGTGTGTGTGTGTGTGTGTGTGTGTGTGTGTGTGTGTGTGTGTGTGTGTGTGTGTGTGTGTGTGTGTGTGTGTGTGTGTGTGTGTGTGTGTGTGTGTGTGTGTGTGTGTGTGTGTGTGTGTGTGTGTGTGTGTGTGTGTGTGTGTGTCTGCCTGTGATTGTTTCTTTTTTTCTTTAGCTATCTCTGTTTTTCTGTCACATTTTCTTTACTTCCCCTTTCTTTTACGTTTCTCATTGGCTCCTTTTCTCTCTCTCTCTCTCTCTCTCTCTCTCTCTCTCTCTCTCTCTCTCTCTCTCTCTCTCTCTCTCTCTCTCTCTCTCTCTCTCTCTCAGTACCAGTCTCTTCCTTTCCGTTCCTCCGTCCCTCTGTTGTGCATCTGCATCTGGGTTTGTGCACTCAACCTGGGCTCCATGTCTACACAGCTTTCTCTCTGCCCCTATCTGAAATGAGAGCTGTATGGACATATATATAGAGAGAGGGAGGCCCAGCCTATTACAGTTCTTTAAACCTGCATGCCTTCTGTTTACTACTGTCTATGGGTGCTGACTGACTAAATACTGTTTTACTACCCCTTTCTCTCACAAACTCTCAGCATCATCATTCAGAATTTGAGCCATCGAACAGGTCTGTTTAAATTAGATCCACACAGACAGGATTCTAGAATAATAACACCCAAACAAAACCGCAGCCAAACCATTATCAGAGAGAGGCCATCGGGTTATAGGATGACAGACAACTTTTTATTGTATTTAAAAACGTTACATTTTTTTTGGGCCCATCCTCCACCACGTACAGTACCAGTCAAAAGTTTGGACACACCTACTCATTCAACATTTTTTCTGATTTTTTAAAACCTTTTTCTACATTGTAGGATAATAGTGAAGATATCAAAACTATGAAGTAACACATATGGAATCATGAAGTAACCAAAAAAATGTTAAACAAATCTAAATATATTTTATATTTGAAATTCTTCAAAGTAGCCACACTTTGCCTTGATGATTGCTTTGCTTACTCTTGGCATTCCCTCAACAAGCTTCATGAGGTAGTCTCCTGGAATGCATTTCAATTAACAGGTGTGCCTTGTTAAATGTAGATTTGTGTTGTGTTGTGACAAGGTAGGAGTGGTATACAGAAGATAGCCCTATTTGGTAAAAGACCAAGTCCATATTATGGCAAGAACAGCTCAAATAAGCAAAGAGAAACAACATGGTCAGTCAATCTGGAAAATGTCAAAAACTGTGAAAGTTTCTTCAAGTGCATTCACAAAAACCATCAAGTGCTATGATGAAGCTGGCTCTCATGAGGACCGCCACAGGAAAAGAAGAGCCTGAGTTACCTCTGCTGTAGAGGATAAGTTCATTAGAGTTAACTGCACCTCAGATTGCAGGCCAAATAAATGCTTCACAGAGTTCAAGTAACAGACACATCTCGACATCAACTGTTCAGAGGAGACAGCATGAATCAGGCCTTCAGGGTCGAATTGCTGCAAAGAAACCACTACTAAAGAACACCGATAATAAGAAGATACTTCCTTGGGCCAAGAAACACGAGCAATGGACATTAGACCAGTGGAAATTTGTCCTTTGGTTCCAACCTTTGTGTCTTTGTGAGATGCAGAGTAGGTGAATGGATGATCTCCACAAGTGTGGTCCGTGAAGCATGTAGGAGGAAGTGTGATGATGTGGTGCTGCTTTGCTGGTGACACTGTCGGTGATTTATTTAGAATTCAATGCACACTTAACCAGCATGGCTACCACAGCATTCTGCAGCGATACGCCATCCCATCTGGTTTGTACTTAGTGGGACTATCATTTGGTTTTCAACAGGACAATGACCCAAACACACCTCCAGGCTTTGTAAGGGCTATTTGACCAAGGAGAGCGATGGAGTGCTGCATCAGATGACCTGACCTCCACAATCACCCAACCTCAAACCCAATTGAGATGGTTTGGAATGAGTTGGACCGCAGAGTGAAGGAAAAGCAGCCAACAAATGCTCAGTATATGTGGGAACTCCTTCCCACATGAGGAAAAGTGCATTCCAGGTGACTACCTCATGAAGCTGGTTGAGAGAATGCCAAGAGTGTGCAAAGCTGTCATCAAGGCAAAGGGTGGCTACTTTGAAGAATATAAGATATAAAAGAACACCTTTTTGGTTACAACATGATTCCATATGTGTTATTTCATAGTTTAATGTCTTCACTGTTATTCTTCAAATTGTAAAAATAAAGAAAAAACCATTCAATGAGTAGGTGTGTCCAAACTTCTGACTGGTACTGTATACATTTTACACGCATGTTACATACATATTACTTTTATACACAGTAGTTACATAAAAATATAGTTTTTGATTATACACATCACATTTTGGATACATAGTAGTCAGACATCTTTATAGTGTTTACAGTAATAACTATTACCGATCATAGATTTTTAATCCCACCCCTCTGCTACTCTCAGCCCATCCCACCTACACTACATGGCCAAAAGTATATGGACATCTCTTCAAGTTAGTCGATTCGGCTATTTCAGTCAAACCCGTTACTGACAGGTGTATACAATCGAGCACACCGCCATGCAAGCTCCACAGACAAACATGTGCAGTAGAATGGCCCGTACTGAAGAGCTCAGTGACTTTCAACGTGGCACCGTCATAGGATGCCACCTTTCCAACAAGTCAGTTCGTCAAATTTCTGCCCTGCTAGAGCTGCCCCGGTCAACTGTAAGTGCTGTTATTGTGAAGTCAAAAACGTCTAGGAGCAACAATGGCTCAGCCGCGAAGTGGTAGGCCACACAAGCTCACAGGACGGGACCGCCGAGTGCTGAAGAGGCTAGTGCATAAAAATTGTCTGTCCTCGGTTGCAACACTCACTACCAAATTCCAAAAAGCCTAAAATCACCAGTCTCATATTATCCACAGATTGTAAGTTAAAGATTCATATTTTTCCTATAGTATTATTATATAGTTTATTGATTGACTATGGCTTTCCAAATCACCCAACACTGCTATTTGTAGGGTCAATTTTAAATGAATGTTGTGATTTTTCATCCATTCCTGAACCTGTGACCAGAATCAAGTTACATGGGGACTATACCAGAATAAATGATCTAATGATTCTGTTTCTTTGCCGCAAAATCTGCAGAGCTGATATTGTTGTATGCCCCATACAGTATATACAGTGCCTTGCGAAAGTATTCGGCCCCCTTGAACTTTGCGACCTTTTGCCACATTTCAGGCTTCAAACATAAAGATATAAAACTGTATTTTTTTTGTGAAGAATCAACAACAAGTGGGACACAATCATGAAGTGGAACGACATTTATTGGATATTTCAAACTTTTTTAACAAATCAAAAACTGAAAAATTGGGCGTGCAAAATTATTCAGCCCCCTTAAGTTAATACTTTGTAGCGCCACCTTTTTCTGCGATTACAGCTGTAAGTCGCTTGGGTTAATGTCTCTATCAGTTTTGCACATCGAGAGACTGAATTTTTTTCCCATTCCTCCTTGCAAAACAGCTCGAGCTCAGTGAGGTTGGATGGAGAGCATTTGTGAACAGCAGTTTTCAGTTCTTTCCACAGATTCTCGA
Organism: Oncorhynchus gorbuscha; assembly: GCF_021184085.1. Classification (NCBI taxonomy): domain Eukaryota; kingdom Metazoa; phylum Chordata; class Actinopteri; order Salmoniformes; family Salmonidae; genus Oncorhynchus; species Oncorhynchus gorbuscha. The sequence continues at coordinate 23,778,256 of NC_060182.1, read as the reverse complement.
TTGGATTCAGGTCTGGACTTTGACTTGGCCATTCTAATACCTGGATATGTTTATTTTTGAACCATTCCATTGTAGATTTTGCTTTATGTTTTGGATCATTGTCTTGTTGGAAGACAAATCTCCGTCCCAGTCTCAGGTCTTTTGCAGACTCCATCAGGTTTTCTTTCAGAATGGTCCTGTATTTGGCTCCATCCATCTTCCCATCAATTTGAACCATCTTCCCTGTCCCTGCTGAAGAAAAACAGGCCCAAACCATGATGCTGCCACCACCATGTTTGACTGTGGGGATGTTGTGTTCAGGGTGATGAGCTGTGTTGCTTTTACGCCAAACATAACGTTTTGCATTGTTGCCAAAAAGTTCAATTTTGGTTCTGACCAGAGCACCTGTCTTAGGTCTGTTAGGATCACCACTTTATTTTAAGAATGTGAAATGTCACAATAATAGTAGAGAGAATGATTTATTTCAGCTTATTTCTTTCATCACATTCCCAGTGGGTCAGAAGTTTACATACACTCAAATAGTATTTGGTAGCATTGCCTATAAATTGTTTAACTTGGGTCAAACGTTGCAGGTAGCCTTCCACAAGCTTCCCACAATAAGTTGGGTGAAGTCTGGCCCATTCCTCCTGAAAGAGCTGGTGTAACTGAGTCAGGTTTGTAGGCTTCCTTGCTCGCACACGCCTTTTCACTTCTGCCCACAAATGTTCTACAGGATTGAGGTCAGGGCTTTGTGATGGCCACTCCAATACCTTCACTTCGTTGTCCTTAAGCCATTTTGCCACAACTTTGGAAGTATGCTTGGGGTCATTGTCCATTTGGAAGACCCATTTGAGAACAAGCTTTAACTTCCTGACTGATGTCTTGAGATGTTGCTTCACAATATCCACATAACTTTACTTCCTCATGATGCCATCTATTTGTGAAGTGCACCAGTCCCTCCTGCAGCAAAGCACCCCCACAACATGATGCTGCCACCCCAGGCTTCACAGTTGGGATGATGTTCTTCGGCTTGCAAGCATCCTCCTTTTTCCTCCAAACATAATTATGGTCATTATGGCCAAACAGTTCTATTTTTGTTTCATCAGACTAGAGGACAGTTCTCCAAAAAGTATGATCTTTGTCCCCATGTACAGTTTGGAGCAGTGGATTCTTCCTTGCTGAGCGGCCTTTCAGGTTATGTCGTTATAGGACTCGTTTACTGTGGATATAGATACTTTTGTACCTGTTTCCTCCAGCATCTTCACAAAGTCCTTTGCTGTTGTTCTGGGATTGATTTCCACTTTTTGCACCAAAGTACGTTCATCTCTAGGAGACGGAACGCGTCTCCTTCCTGAGTGGTATGACGGCTGCGTGGTTCCATGGTGTTTATACTTGCGTACTATTGTTTGTACAGATGAACGTGGTACCTTCAGGCGTTTGGAAACTGCGCCTGTCAGGATTTGGCCAGGGTTGTTCCGGGTTTTGGTCACTAGATGCCCCCATTGTCCCTTTTGACTTTTTGTTTTCCCTTGATCCCCATTATTATTTGCACCTGTGCCTCATTTCCCCTGATTGTATTTAAACCCTTTGTTTTCCTCTGTTCTTTGCTCTGTGTTTGTATGTTAGCACCCAGCCCTAGTACTCTGTGAACTCTTGTTGATCCCGGTGGACTCTCTTGTGGAATTCTGTTTTTTGTTCTGGTTTGTTTGTTTTTTTGAGTATCTTTTGAGGCTTTTTGTGCTTTACCTTCCACCTTGTGGATTTACCTTTTTTGTCTTGGAGGATTACCTTTGTTCTTGTAGGATGCCTTTTGAGGTTGTGGAGTTACATGTTTTCCTGAAGAACTTCATTTTTTACTTCATTAAATACACCGTCTCAAGTACTGCTGTGTCTGCCTCATCTTCTGGGTTCTGCCGACTATTCGTGGCTCAGTTGTTTAAGTGACTGTTTCTCACTCCGGAGACCCGGGTTCGTAACCGGGTCCTGACAGCTCCCAAGGATGAACCAGACTTGTGGAGGTCTACAATTTTTTCCTGAGGTCTTGGCTGATTTCTTTTGATTTTCCCATGATGTCAAGCAAAGAGGCACTGAGTTTGAAGGTAGGCCTTGAAATACATCCACAGGTACACCTCCAATTGACTCAAATTGTGTCAATCAGCCTATCAGAAGCTTCTAAAGCCAGGACATCATTTTCTGGAATTTTCCAAGCTGTTTAAAGGCACAGTCAACTTAGTGTATGTAAACTTCTGACCCACTGGAATTGTGATACAGTGAATTATAAGTGAAATAATATTTGTAAACAATTGTTGGAAATATGGCTTGTGTCATGCACAAAATAGATATTCTAACCGACTTGCCAAAACTATAGTTTATTAAACTAACAGTTTTAATGACTCTAACCTAAGTGTATGTAAACTTCCGACTTCAACTGTAAGTATTAAAACCCTTTCCTCAGTACTTTGTTGAACCACCTTTGGCAACGATTACAGCCTTGAGTCTTCTTGGGAATGACGCTACAAACTTAGCACTCCTGTATTTGATCATCTCAAGCTCTGTCATGGATGGAGAACGTAGCTGCACAGCTATTTTAAGGTCTCTCCAGAGATGTTCGATTGGGTTCAAGCCCAGGCTCTGGCTGGGCCAATGATGGACATTCAGAGACTTGTCCCGAAGCCACTCCGGCTTTGTCTTGGCTGTGTGCGTAGGTTCGTTGTCCTGTTGGAAGGTGAACCTTCACCCCACTCTGAGGTCCTGAAGGTGCCTTATGGCAAACTCAAAGTGAGCTGTCATGTGCCTTTTACTGAGGAGTGACTACAGTCTGGCCACTCTACTATAAAGGGCTGATTGGTAGAGTGCTGCAGAGATGGTTGTCCTTCTGGAATGTTCTCTCATCTTCACAGAGGAACACTAGAGATCTGTCACAGAGTGACCATCTGGTTCTTGATAACCTCCCTGACCAAGGCCCTTCTCCCTCAATTGCTCAGTTTGGCCTGACGGCCAGCTCTAGGAAGTGTCTTGATGGTTCCAAACTTCTTCCATTGAGGAATGATGGAGACTACTGTGTTCTTGGGAACCTTCAATGCTGCAGACATTTTTATACCCTTCCCCAGATCTGCACCTGAGCTCAATTTCGAAGCTCATAGCAAAGGTTCTTAATAACTATGTAAATAAGGTATTTCTGTTCGTAGTTTGTAAAGATGAGCATTTTTCTAAAAACCAAATGTGGAAAAAGTCAAAAAGTCACTTTCCGAATGCACTGTATAGGTCAGTGTGTAATATCTCTTGTAGGAAGGAATTAAAAGAAGGATTTTTTTAACCATGTCATGAGAAGGAGACAAACAGGCCATTGACGTATTGACTATCCCCTGATGCAGAGTACGACAGCATGGCTCAATGTTCTGTCTGTCCGTTCATCTGTCCGTCTAATGGGCTTTCAGGAACTCTGTGGTGGTTGGGGATCAAAGGGGATCAAAGATCTATCCCTCAAATGCATTAGGATGGGTGTCATGAAGTACCACGGAAAAAATTACCAGCGTGTTTGACTTTGTGTGTGTGTGTGTGTGTGTGTGTGTGTGTGTGTGTGTGTGTGTGTGTGTGTGTGTGTGTGTGTGTGTGTGTGTGTGTGTGTGTGTGTGTGTGTGTGTGTGTGTGTGTGTGTGTGCATATGAGTTTGTGGGTACGTCTCAGCCTGTCTGCTAGCGTGCGCATGTGTGTGCTTGTGCATGATGGAGAGTGCGTGTTAGTGTGTGCAACATGGTACCCACACAGGTTAGGTTGAGTGGCTGCTATGATGCAGACTCTGATAAGACTGTTCCATGTGAAGCAACACAATGCTTAGCAGAAATGCTAAATACGCAGACCAACAAATGTATCTTGTACCACATAAGGAAACAAAAATGTCCTTAGTCATTTACAGTTCCACTTTGTGGTGTCTTCCTGTGTCGTCTTTGTCTCCATTGTTTCATTTGTCTGTGGTGGCCGGACACTGAGAAGAACCATGCCAACCTTTCCAATGTTTAGATCGGATTTACACAACTATTATGACTTTTTTCTGTGAGATTGTTACACACACATATGTACAGACAGTCACACACACAGAGAGGACAATGTGTTGGCCTTCACGTTCCTAAAGAAGAACAAAGTACAGAATTTCTCACAAACCCTTTAATGGAGAGCCCTGAGCCAACAGAAACCAGGGTGTGTGTGTGTGTGTGTGTGTGTGTGTGTGTGTGTGTGTGTGTGTGTGTGTGTGTGTGTGTGTGTGTGTGTGTGTGTGTGTGTGTGTGTGTGTGTGTGTGTGTGTGTGTGTGTGTGTGCGTGCGTGTGTGTGTGTTTAATTGATTCCAGCTGGAAAAAGAGAAGACATTGATGATTACAAAGAGAGAGCGAGGGAAAGAGCAGAGGGGAGGGGGGAAAGAGAGAGAGCATTTTCTAATTGAGTGAGGCTTTCTTCCAAAATGTTTAATTTGGTTGTTTACAATAGAAAACTGAGAGAGTAGGAAGAAGTTTAGGTCTGTTTCGCTGGCTATGACACAAAAATACTCAAACAGTTTTAGGCTACACTACACACAAAATACACTATAATGGCTATCCAAGTGACAAAATAAGTGGCATGTACTGAAATGTTATCCAAAAGAAATATTTGGTTCTAAACGCAGGATCATTCTGGACAATTAGCCTTGAGGTTAGCAGCTATGATGCAGCTAAAGGTATTGGTGTAGCATAGTCTCTCCACGGAGCACCTTTACCTGAACAACCATCTGATCTGGGTGTTAGATCTGCAATCCCCTTTGTTCTGCTAAAGGAAATACAAACAAACAAATGATAATGACGTGCATCTGAGGAGCCCTACAGTGTGAGCAGTCTCTACAGCCTGTGAAGGGTTTGGCCTGGAGACTCCTTGAATTGCCCTTGACCTCCCAGCGAGCAGTGAAGCTATTCCAGGATTTTTCTAAAGCTTTGCAATTATTACAGTGTTTAAAGACTTTTAAGAGTTGCATTGGGATTGCAATTTCACACATGCGTCATGCAAACACACATAAAGTGTACACACATGTGCGCGCACACACAACATCTACCCACCAAGGCCTTTCAGAGAACACAGCCTTCCATTATTGTAAATGGAAACAATATGTGTACAGTCCCCTCAACCCACACAGAAACACACACTCATATGCACACACACACACTGTCACATACACACACACACATTAAAAAGGCTACAGCGCTAGTGAGTGAAGAAGAGGTCTTATTTCCACACAGACCATGACAGATTAAAGGCCCAAACACATCCTGGTTCTAGATTTGTAATCCAGCCCAGGGACACATGCTCTCAGCAGGGGGGTTTGGATCAGTGACAGGTGGAGAGAGGCCAGCGATACATACAAGTGACAGGCAGGCAACACCCTGCATCCTAATTACACCACAATGTCATTACACTGTATGTGTTTGTTCATCATTATCTGTGGCGATAATGCCAACAGAAACCCACGATGCCAACAGAAACCCAGCGAGGTTAATGAGTTATCGGAGAAAGGGGAAATACTTGCACACAATCGTAAAGAAGTGATGGATGGCACTTTATTACTGTACAGCCCTGTACACACATGGACGATCACAGGAAGGATCTCACCATCGCTCAGCTCTGCTCATTCAATAGGACCCTCATTCATTTTACCACAGCAAGAAAAACACTGTGTGCATTGAGGGATATGCATGATGTGGGGGTCATTGAGAACACCTTTACATTATGCACATGCCCAGTAGCCCAGTTCTCACCATATAGCACCATAGAGTTGTTACACAGATGTTGGTAGGCTACCATATTTCAGCAGTTACCTTTCCTACAGTGGCTTGATGAATAATAGACACTAGTCTAGTCATGAGTGACAGTCCAGTATAGTTCTGTCTCAATGAAAAACAACACGTTGTAAACTACCTCTTATCTCTTTTTCACAGAAACCAAATGGCTTCCCTTTTCCTCTTCCTAAGTAACATCCTTTGGTAAACAACTCTGTTTTTTACAAAAATATGTGTATAGAGTATATAGAGTGTATATTTACACTGTATACAAAATATTAAGAACACCTTCCTAATATTTAGTGCCCCCCCCTCAATTCTTCAGGGCATGGACTCTACAAGGTGTCTAAAGTGTTCCACAGGGAAGTTGGCCCATGTTGACTCCAATGCTTCCCACAGTTGTTAAGTTGGCTGGATGTCCTTTGGGTGTTGGACCATTCTTGATACACACGGGAAACTGTTGAGTGTGAAAAACCCAGCAGTGTTGCAATTCTTGACACAAACTATGTGCCTGGCACCTACCACCATACACCGTTCAAAGGCTTTTACATCTTTTGTCTTGCCCATTGACCCTCTGAATAGCACACATACACAATCTACACTTTCATATACACTGATTGAAATTGAGTTAACAAGTTACATCAATAAGGGATCATAGATTTCACCTGGTCAGTCTGTCATGGAAAGAGCAATGTTTTGTACACTCAGTGTATAAAGCCTGTAATCCTGACATGAAGTCATTTCATGCACAATAGCCTTGTGAAAATGTGAACCTGGACCAAGGCGGAGCACTCTCTCAGTGGGCAGTTATCAAATCCTGTTCCCTTCAATCAACATATAACCACTAACGTTCTACCATGAAGCCAAACATTCTTCTGTGTCCCCTTGTTGTTTTTTCTGGAATGATCACCACATTATTCCTATCCCATATTTCCTCCCAATGATCATAAACTGTTACACAACGGTTACAGTAGTACTGAATGCACCTAGCCTCAGCCTTCATACAGAACCCCCCACACTTGGAAAAAGTACAAAGTGTCTCTTGTGTGGGAGCACAGAGACCTGAGTGATACTGCTTTATATTATCATGGGCCATGATATTCTCTTTCTGGCAAACAATCACACACACCTGCACGTGCCATGAGCATGTGCACATACACAAGTATTCATGTAAGCACGTGCAAACACATACACACACACGCACGTACACACACAAACACTCACGCAGATACAAATACACACACAGCCGGCCGGTCGAGGCGGTTAATTTAGCCCACTGACCTTCAGCTAGTCCCTGGGTCCTTGGCATGACGCACAAACAACCTACAGTAGGCCACACACACATACACACACACGTACATACACAAACACACAGATACACACTCGCACTCGCACACACACACCTGCACCCACACACACACACACACTCACTGCCTCAACACACTGACAAACACACTATTACATAACATTCAGAAATATAGTGACAACACAGTGACAAACACTGTTCCATCCAGTGACCAAAACGTCTTTACATTTTTCTGAATTAAAATTCTATCTTTAAAAAAAATATTTTTTCCCGTCTTTCGGATCTACAATAACCTACTCAAAGTGAATGGAAATTCAAGTAACACTTTCAAGTATTGTGGTAGCAGCATCTTGTTATTTGTATGCTTGTCAACAGCAGGAGCAAAGACTATGTAAAAAGGTATCGGATAAACCTCCTCTGTCTTCTGAAAGCCTAACCCTGGGAGAAAGTCTTATTTTACAGTGGGACAATAACACGCATTCGAATGTCAAAGAACACCAGAATGACTTTCCAAGAGGTGTTGAGTGTGCCTGAATGGTCCAGTCTCAGTCATGACTTAAATCTGCTTGAAATCAAGGACAAGGATGGAATATTGTTGTACAGCAATGATTACCAACCAAATGTACTGAGCGTGAGCAATTTTGACAAAAACAATGGATTTATGTTGGCTGAAGAGTTGTGAAAGGTTAGTAAAAACCTTATTCAAAATGATTCACACCTATAATGATTTCCAACGGAGCATCCACCAAGTATTACCTCTGGTGTGTGAAGACAGACATACAATCAATACAACTTCATTTTTATATATTTTTATTAATTCTGAACATCCTCTCCAATTTGTATTTTACCTTGAAAATGTGGAATATGTTGTGTAGATTGGTAGGAACTCCCCCAAATTAATATGTTTTTTTAAATTGAATTTTAAGGCATCAAAATGTGAAGACTGTGCAAGGGGTGTGTAGACTTTCCCTAGGGACTGCATATGCTGCCAAATCCACAAACATGCCCCTGAAAACAAAGTCTTGTCAGACTTGAACCACATGGTTGGCTGCACTGATACAACAAATAATATTCTAGCCCGTGCTGTAGGTCCAAGAGCAAGGCCCAGATACCACAAAGTCTCAGCTTGCAAAGACACACTCACTGCAGCCATAGAAACATTTAAACAAATGAATACAACACACTGCAGGCCAAGAGGCACGTCTAACCCCAAAACTACAGCTCGGCATTCAACACCATAGTACCCTCCAAGCTCGTCATCAAGCTCGAGACCCTGGGTCTCGACCCCGCCCTGTGCAACTGGGTACCACGCACGCTCCAACTCAATCATCAAGTTTGCGGACGACACAACAGTGGTAGGCTTGATTACCAACAACGACGAGACGGCCTACAGGGAGGAGGTGAGGGCCCTTGGAGTGTGGTGTCAGGAAAATAACCTCACACTCAACGTCAACAAAACTAAGGAGATGATTGTGGACTTCAGGAAACAGCAGAGGGAACACCCCTATCCACATCGATGGAACAGTAGTGGAGAGGGTAGCTAGTTTTAAGTTCCTCGGCATACACATCACAGACAAACTGAATTGGTCCACTCACACTGACAGCGTCGTGAAGAAGGCGCAGCAGCGCCTATTCAACCTCAGGAGGCTGAAGAAATTCGGCTTGTCACCAAAAGCACTCACAAACTTCTACAGATGCACAATCGAGAGCATCCTGGCGGGCTGTATCACCGCCTGGTACGGCAACTGCTCCGCCCTCAACCGTAAGGCTCTCCAGAGGGTAGTGAGGACTGCACAACGCATCACCGGGGGCAAACTACCTGCCCTCCAGGACACCTACACCACCCGTTGTTACAGGAAGGCCATAAAGATCATCAAGGACATCAACCACCCGAACCACTGCCTGTTCACCCCGCTATCATCCAGAAGGCGAGGTCAGTACAGGTGCATCAAAGCTGGGACCGAGAGACTGAAAAACAGCTTCTATCTCAAGGCCATCAGACTGTTAAATAGCCACCACTAACATTGAGTGGCTGCTGCCAACACACTGTCATTGACACTGACCCAACTCCAGCCATTTTAATAATGGGAATTGATGGGAAATGATGTAAATATATCACTAGCCACTTTAAACAATGCTACCTTATATAATGTTACTTACCCTACATTATTCATCTCATATACATATGTATATACTGTACTCTACAACATCGACTGCATCCTTATGTAACACATGTATCACTAGCCACTTTAACTATGCCACTTTGTTTACTTTGTCTACATACTCATCTCATATGTATATACTGTACTCGATACCATCTACTGTATGCTGCTCTGTACCATCACTCATTCATATATCCTTATGTACATGTTCCTTATCCCCTTACACTGTGTATAAGACAGTAGTTTTGGAATTGTTAGTTAGATTACTTGTTGGTTATCACTGCATTGTCGGAACTAGAAGCACAAGCATTTCGCTACACTCGCATTAACATCTGCTAACCATGTGTATGTGACAAATAAACAAATGATTTGGATAGTCGTGTCTGTGTTTGTTCATTGTCATGCCAAAGACTTCGCTTGACAACAATAGAAGAGTTCCCTTCAGTTGTGTACACTATGGCACCCACATAATTAAATAGAACATATACTATATCTTTATGATGGACAGGAGCAGGCTGAGTTCCTACCTGTTTCCAGAGGAACACGTCTTCCTGGTTGAACTGCCAGGTAGTGACCAGGTGAATGGTGGAGAGCACCCCTCCGCTCAGCACGGCTGCTCTCATCCTGACAGGCAGAAGCGTGTAGATGATGTAGATGAAGAAGACAGACCACCAGATGCCCTCAGATGCGCTGCGAGGCGCCACCATCAGCACCCCGAACACCTGCACCAGCAACAGCACACCGATGACCAGGTAGCTCACCATCCACATGTAGTCCTGGTGGAAGCCGTTCCGGTTACACACAACCATGAGAGCCATGAACAGGGCCATGGCCACAGAGAGGGCCGAGGAGTAGGCCACGTCCGGGGTTGCGTGGACACAATGGAAGGTAAGCATCACGCCGCACACAATCACCAGCACCCCCATCAGCATGGTGAGGGAGCTTTGGTTGAGCCTGAAGAAGTAGCGCTGGTACAGACGCTCCAGTTTATGAGACTGGAACTTCTTGGACTGGAACACTTGCATCACCCGCAGCCAGCAGTCCGCCACCGTCACCTCACCTTCCCCATTGGGACCCTCATCCCCCCCCTTCCCACCACCCCCTCTACACCCCACCTTCCTCCCTTTCAGGTCCCCATCCTCAAAGCCCATGTCGACAGATTTGAGCCCCACCACTTCCCCGGCGGCGCCGCCCCGTTTGCCGTAGTGGTCCTCTTGCCAGATGCAGCGCACGCCAAAGTTGCCCCCCCCGCCCACCGCCCCGGCCGGCCCTCCGCGGTGGTGGGGGTGGAGGGGGGCTCCAGAGGGAGGCTCCATGGCGTCAGGATCCCGCAGGCAGCTCATGTAACGCGGGTTGCAAAGGGATGAGCCTCCCTTCTGCTTGGACTTCTTGCCATTTCGCTCCCCCCACGAGGTCTTTCGGTCATCCACTCTGGCCACTAGGAAGCCACTAAACCAGGACATTCTGTGTAGGAGGAAAGGGGGACACGGACAGCATAGGGGGGTGGGGGCAGTTCGAGTTTCAATAAACTTGGAAACATTCATAAATCCACCAACTTAAATTAAACATGCAACATAGCCTTTCTGAAATTATTTAAGAAATAAATAACCTTCACATGTATTTTCTTAACCTAATGTCCAAAATAAAAACTGTTCACCTGTTATTCTAAGGTCACCTGTATAACTATGGACATTACCTGTGTGGGTTCTGGTACATATCCCAGCCCTATCCTCTCCAGCCCTTCCACTCATTTATCCCAGCAGGCAGAGGTTTGAAGAAGTGAGGGGTTTCAGACGCAGTTCTGCAGGGGTGTAGGTAGGTGGGTGAACGTGACCGGGGAAGGTCCAGAGGCGTGTCAAACCAGCATTTCGGACTGAGCAGGTGATGTGAAAGGCAGGGTTTAGGGAATCACTCTATGATCCGGCCTATCTCCAGGGCTTCTGAGTCTTGGAGGAGAGACACAAAACACAGACAAATACAGGTGAAATTAGAAGAGAATTAAGAAGTAAGAATTGTGTTAGCTAAAAACCTCAGAAAACCACTTAACCATACATTTATGTCATGGGTCAGTGACAGCACCCAAAGACAAAGTCATACATGAAAGTTGTACAATCATCATTCGGTGATGAAGAGCAACTCTCAATACGTGCATTCTAAGAATCGTCAGACAACAATACCATCATCATCACAAACAGAAGTGTCATGCCCATAGGGGGCACAGGGGCACGTGCACTCTCAGATATGTCCTGTAAACAAAATATAATATATATAAATAAGTCTTTCATTTTTTCTTGTTGTTTCTCTGTAATACTACTAGCATTTTATGAGGCTGGCTTTAGCTAACCAAGATAGGTTCCCAATCTCCCAACCTCATAATTAGCTACCAAGAAGCCATTTCAGGCTATCAATCAAATTAAAGTAGCTAGCTTGTTTAACTATCTTAGCTGGCATACCTGCTGGCAAGGGAGGTAGACTTTAGATAAAGCAAGCGATTACTAAATGCACTGATTAAGACTCACATTCTTTTCAATCTTCTACCCAGATTTTTGCAGAGAAACATATTTAGTTTCTTTAAAAAAAGAACCACTAGTCAGGAGGATACAGACAGCTCAAGAGGTCAAATCAAATCAAAATCAAATCAAACTTTATTTGTCAAATGCGTCGAATACAACAAGTATAGACTTTAACGTGAAATGCTTACTTACAAGCTCTTAACCAACAGTATAGTTCAAGAAGAGTTAAGAAATGTTTTACCAAATAAACTAAAGTAAATATTTATAAAAAGTAACACAGTAAAATAACAATAACGAGGCTATATACAGGGGGTATCGGTACCGATTCAATGTGCGGGGCTACTTGTTAGTCAAGGTAATTTGTACATGTAAGTACGGGTGAAGTGACTATGCATATTGTAAGTCGCTCTGGATAAGAGCGTCTGCTAAATGACTTAAATGTAAATGTAATGTAATGATAAACAGCAAATAGTAGCAGCGTCGGGGTGTCAATGTAAATAGTCCGGTGGCCATTTGATTAATTGTTCAGCAGTCTTATGGCTTGATATGAAGAAAAATAAACATATTTTTGACATAGAGTTAAGAATAATGATTATGGCTATAGATTATAGGAAAAAGCTGTTTCAGGTATTTGAAAAATGCTAAATTCTCCAACTTCTAGGAAAGGGCCCCCCTCCAGATCATCCCCTAGCCATCTTCACATACTTTTTGCCCCCTCAAAAAATGTTGTGTGTATGCTGCCCCTTATCAGAAATTAAACATTTGTCAAGCTTTAGGCTATTATTTTCTTGGTGGCTTAACTAATTAAAGATGTAAAGAGGAAGGTGTGATAACAGGTGGTGGGTGTCAGAGCCTGTCATCACTGGAAGGAAACACGGATGACATGAAAATGATCACTGACTCAATCGCTCACTGATGAAGACAAGACCACTGGAAAAAAATCAGATTGGGCATCATGGGCATGATGCCTGTATCACTACCCTCCTACATCTGCCTCCAAATACAGATTAAGGGTCAGTTTGACTCTTTACCTCATGGTGTTAGAGTTGGGCATTGGGGAAGGAAAAGCTGGACCTAGATCTGTGGTTTAGTGGCAACTTTGATTCCAAGCAGCTAACACACCTCCATCAACGCAAATGACCCTTCAAAACGTACATTTCCTGAATCAATTAGACAAGGGAGGGATTTCTCCTCATTTCTGTAAATTAAGGTAGGCTATATTCGGGCACAAGCGCAACAAATCTTGGCACTTATATAAATTGTACATTGAAAGAAATTCCACATTCTAGGCTTTTATAATGCATTCAAGGTCTCGTGCATTATTTTACCAATGGAACTGGTTTATCATCTGTGCAGAGCTATAGGCTACCCATCCATGATAATAATAAGGCTAGTGCAACATGTTCTGTAGTCTACAGTAGTTTAGGCATATTTAAATGCTCATGAATAACATAATTATATGGTTATATACTATTTTTACTATATGTCTAGTTCTGCTGATTTAGGAAGAACTAGACATATAGTAATAATTATATTTAACCTTTATTTAACTAGGAAAGTCAGTTAAGAACAAATTATTATTTACAATGACGGCCTACCCCTGCCAAACCCTAACCCAGACGACACTGGGCCAATTGTGCACCACCCTATGGGACTCCCAATCACGGCTGGTTGTGATACAGCCTGGAATCGAACCAGGTTCTGTAGTGACGCCTCTAGCAATGAGATGCAGTGCCTTAGACCGCTGTGCCACTCGGGAGCCCAATGTATAACCATGTAATAACTATAATAGCTAGGAAAACATTGCCTTATCATAAAAATCTAAAGAATAAGTATAATGATCACCGTCACGACATTAAGGTATCAAAGCTGATGCAGCCTCATAAATCCCAGTATTCCCTAAACCTATAGGCTCATCAACTGAGTGTACCAGGGACAGGCCTCAAAACGACCTGAGCTCTTGAATGTGCAGAACGGCTTATATCAACGCAACGCAGATGTGCTGTCGCCTCGTTCCTTTTTTTTGTTCATTGGGAACACGAGAGGCCGCTCATGTCGGTAGGCATGTTGTGTTGTTGAAGCAAAAATAGATTTTCCTCGCTATGGCTATCGTATGCCTTCTCTGGCACGTATCCGTTGGTTGCTGGTCGTGGCTTCTGGTTGATCAAGAGAGGTTCAAGGAGAATAGCCTTCAGTCAAAGTGGACGCTACACCCTCTACACCCTCCGGCTCCGAACAGTCCCTTCTCTCCGGTGCACAAGGTCGACCAGTGCGGTGCCCCTATTACAAATGTCGTGATGTTGCCAATCTTTACGGCGTTCAACAGCTACAATTATCTCTGGATTTGTATGGCTGTGGCTGTAGACATCCTGCCTGGATCCTTTCCTTCCTACCTCGCTATCGTTTGTAGAATAGAATGCGGGGGACTATTCCTCCGGGACGTTTGCACGACATTTCGACCGGACAGCAGCATGCTGGCGTTACATAATGCAAACAGTGTGTGCATACCCAGCTAGCACATTTGGTTCCTTGGAAGTTGTGGGAACGTCCGTTTTTAGTTCCCCATTGGTTCTGTGAACGAAGCCATCCGTTTCCTGACAGGTAAAACTGAACATTGCCTGCTTAACCCGGACTAGGGTTGCGCATTTTGGGGAATATTCAGAGGTGGGAATTAATGGGAATATATGGAAATTAACGAGAATATATGGGAATTAATGGAAATATGCTAATTAATATTAATACCATTTAAATGTAGATGTTTTTTGCATTTGATACATTTACCATATCATATGGAGACAGAAACATAAACATTTTACCTTATCATAAGTAGACATAATTGCAAATGATTGTCACGCCCTGGTCTAAGTATTTTGTGTTTTCTTTATTATTTTGGTCAGGCCAGGGTGTGACATGGGTTTATTTATGTGGTGTGTTTAGTCTTGTTTTTTTTGTAGGTATTGGAATTGTGGTATAGTGGGGTTTTCTAGAAAAGTCTATGGTTGCCTGAAGTGGTTCTCAATCAGAGGCAGGTGTTTATCGTTGTCTCGGATTGGGAACCATATTTAGGCAGCCATATTCTTTGAGTGTTTTGTGGGTGATTGTTCCTGTCTCTGTGTTAGTTTGCACCAGTATAGGCTGGTTCGGTTTTCGTGTTACGTTTCTTGTTTTTGTATTGTTCGTCTTTACTCGTTATTGAACATGTATGAAAATTACCACGCTGCATTTTGGTCCGATCCTTGCTACACCTCTTCATCAGAGGAGGAGATAGAAGAAAACCGTGACAATGTTTAATTCCTTCTAATAGAAATTCTAAAAAACGATTTAGTTACAGATTGAACTTTAATTAAATAAGTTGATTCTTCACATGGTATGATTTCACTGAACAACAAAAGAAAGGGAATATTGAATGATCCCCAATGATCCATCTCATC
The DNA here is from genome assembly GCF_021184085.1 of Oncorhynchus gorbuscha. Lineage (NCBI taxonomy): Eukaryota > Metazoa > Chordata > Actinopteri > Salmoniformes > Salmonidae > Oncorhynchus > Oncorhynchus gorbuscha. Next base: position 23,763,066 of record NC_060182.1, on the reverse strand, counting down.
TCCCAAAAACATTTCCAACTTACATCTATAAAATGATAGTCTAGAAACTAAAGCTTTGGTTGTCTTCCTCTCAGGCTTCCATGTCTTCTCCATGGACCTCCTCAATGTCCACCTCTTGAACATCAGACTCTGAGGCCTCATCTTCACTGTTACTTTCCAACCTTGTTTAGGATGTTTTGTTGTCAGGCTCAAAAAGCCTGTCACGCCCTGATCATAGAGAGCACTTGTTTCTCCATGGTGTAGTAGGTCAGAGCGTGACTAGGGGGTATTCTAGTTTATAATTTCTATGTTGTGTTCTAGTTTATATTTTCTATGTTGGTGTTTTGTATGATTCCCAATTAGAGGCAGCTGGTAATCGTTGTATCTAATTGGGGATCATATTTAAGTAGATATTTCTCCCAACTGTGTTTGTGGGATATTGTTTTGTGTTTGTGCATGTGCACCACATAGTCACGTTTAGTGGTTCGTTTATTGGTATATTTTTGTTTTGCTGAAGTTTCACATGGAAATAAATATGTGGAACTCAATATCCGCTGTGCCTTGGTCCCGTTCTTACGACAACCGTGACAAAGCCTCACATTTGCCCGGATGGCCACCAATCTTTCAACCCTTGTATTGGTCAGCCTGTTGTGTGCTTTGGTGTGTGTGTGTTCCCAAACAAAGACCAGTTGCGCTCTGAGGTGGCTGATGTTGGTTGGATTTGGAGGATGATGGAGGCAACAGGGGAAAGAGCCTCAGATCCACAAAGCCCCTTCCACCAGGTGGCTCATAAGATGTGTTGGCACAACTGCCATATTGTATCTCCATTGCAAAGCCCTTGCTTGGAAGTGTACTTCGCCAGACTGCCAAGAACCTTGCCTTCATCCAGGCCAAAGTGACGAGACACAGTAGTGATGACACCATTGGCATTGTTGATCTCTGCACAAGACAGGATGATCTTGCCAGCATAATTGGGGTCCAACATGTACGCTGTGGCGTGTATGGGCTTCAGGCAGAAGTCTTCACGCTTTTTGATGTATTTCAGAACTGCAGTTTCCTCTGCTTGGAGCAACAGTGGAGTGGGCAGGGCAGTAAGGAGTTCTTCTCTTACATCTGCAAGCGGAGTCTGAACATCAGACTGGATGGCAGTGTCTCCCTCAATCCGTGCAATTACTACTGCTATAGGTTTCAGGCTGCTTACCACTCTCTCGCAAAATACATCATCCGGGAGGATCCTCTTCATGGGGCAGTCCATATCGGCAGACTGTGATATGGCCATTTCTTGGAGAGACTCCTTCCCCTCCAGGAGACTGTCAAACATGATGACAACACCACCCCAATGGGTGTTGCTGGGCAGCTTCAATATGGTGCTCTTATTCTTCTCACTTTGCTTGGAGAGGGAGATTGCTGCTATAACCTGATGACCCTTCACATACCTAACCATTTCCTTGGCTCTCTTGTAGAGTGTATCCATTGTTTTCAGTGCCATTATGTCCTTGAGGAGCAGATTCAGTGCATGTGCAGCACAGCCAAAGGGTGTGATGTGAGGGTAGGACTCCTCACATCACACCATGAAGCAGCCTTCATGTTCGCAGCATTGTCTGTCACCAGTGCAAATACCGTCTGTGGCCCAAGGTCATTGATGACTGCCTTCACCTCATCTCCAATATAGAAAGGGGTGTGTCTGTTGTCCCTTGTGTCTATGCTCTTGTAGAATATTGGTTGAGGGGTGGAGATGTAGTTCATTATTCCTTGCCCACAAACATTTGACCACCCATCAGAGATGATTGCAATACAGTCTGCTTTCTCTATGATTTGCTTGACCTTCACTTGAACTCTGTTGAACTCTGCATCCAGCAAATTAGTAGATAAAGCATGTCTGGTTGGAGGGGTGTATGCTGGGCGAAGAACATTCAGAAATTTCTTCCAATACACATTACCTGTGAGCATCAGAGGTGAACCAGTTGCATACACAGCTCGAGCAAGACATTCATCAGCATTTCTCTGACTACGTTCCTCCATTGAGTTTTTAAAAAACTTCTGATTCCAGGAGGACCATGAGCTGTTGCTATCGATAAGGTGCCTGATTCATCATTTTCATATCGAATAGAAGTAAAGGGACTTGTGAGAGAGGTTGCTTGTTGTGAGCACTGAAGGAACTTCATGCATTTGGCCAGATGATTCTGCATTGTTGTTGCATTCTTCACATATGATTTGGCACAGTAGTTGCAAACGTACACAGCTTTTCCTTCTACATTAGCTGAAGTGAAATGTCTCCACACATCAGATAGTGCCTGTGGCATTTTCCTGTAAAGATTAGGGGAAAAATTTGTTTTAAAAAACAAATACAATTCCATGTAGAGATAAATAGTTAAGCAGTTAGATTAAACAACTCTTTTGTAGAATACATGTTATAAAATGAAACATGTATGAAAACAGGTGAATTAACGCTCCTCAGTTAGCAGGCTTAAGCAAGCTAAAACACACATAGTAACAAAAACTAGCTAGCAGAAATTGTTAACCAGTTAGAAATGATTTAAGCACACTTTGCTGTAGGCTGCTACTTAATTTTAAAAAGCATGTATGTCATATAACATACACAGTTGAAGTCGGAAGTTTACATCCACTTAGGTTGGAGTCATTAAAACTCATTTTTCAACCACTCCACAAATTTCTTGTGAACAAACTATAGTTTTGTCAAGTCAGTTAGGACATCTTCTTTGTGCATGACACAACTCATTTTTCCAACAATTGTTTACAGATTATTTCACTTATAATTCACTGAATTACAATTTCAGTGGGTCAGAAGTTTACATACACTAAGTTGCCTGCTTGGAACAGCTTGGAAAAGTCCAGAAAATGATGTCATCGCTTTAGAAGCTTCTGATAGGCTGATTGACATAATTTGAGTCAATTGGAGGTGTGCCTGTGGATGTATTTCAAGGCCTACCTTCAAACTCAGTGCCTCTTTGCTTGACATCATGGGGAAATCAAAAGAAATCAGCCAAGACCTCAGGAAAAAATTGTAGACCTCCACAAGGTCAAGTCTGGTTTATCCTTGGCAGCAATTTCCAAATGCCTGAGGGTACCACGTTCATCTGTACAAACAATAGTACGCATGTGTAAACACCAAGGGACCATGCAGCCATCATACCACTCAGGAAGTAGACACGTTCTGTCTCCTAGAGATGAACGTACTTTGGTGCGAAAAGTGCAAATCAATCCCAGAACAACAGCAAAGGACGTTGTGAAGATGCTGGCGGAAACAGGTACAAAAGTATCTATATCCACAGTAAAACGAGTTCTATATCGACATAACCTGAAAGGCCGCTCAGCAAGGAAGAAGCCACTGCTCCAAAACCTCCATAAAAAAGCCAGATTACGGTTTGCAACTGCACATGTGGACAAAGATGGTACTTTTTGGAGAAATGTCCTCTGGTATGATGAAACAAAAATAGAACTGTTTGGCCATAAAGACCATCATTATGTTTGGAGGAAAAGGGGGGGTCTTGCAAGCTGAAGAACACCATCCCAACAGTGAAGCACAGGGGTGGCAGCATCATGTTGTGGGGGTGCTTTGCTACAGGAGGGACTGGTGCACTTCACAAAATAGATGGCATCATGAGGAGGTAAAGTAAACTTCTGTTCTATATCCATGAAATGAGTGTACTGCACCATCTGGATGGAGCTAGCATGCCATGTTTTTTTTAAACTTATGCAAAGCTGTTCATTTTAGTCTATTCAAACATTTCAAACGGAAAAGTCATTAAGATCAGGTGTGGCCAAATAGTGGGCGCGGCCAACACACCTGAACACACTTAACAAGATAGATAATAGAGAGAGTTTTGTTGATGCTGAGAATGGAATGTATATGTTTTTAAATAACATTATTAGCAGGGGTGTGCCGACATGGCCATACTCGTATTTGTAATCGTATCCATAAATGTACAGTTGAGAGTCGGATCGGATCAGTTGATACACGTGATCGGAAAAGAATGAAAGTGTTTTAATATGCCTAAATAGATTTTGGCAAAATATCTCCCTGCACATTCTCACTACAAAAAAATATGCAGATTAGGAGCAGTGCCTCGGAGGGGTGGGTGTGTCTGTGTGTGTCTGTGTACTCAACTTGCAGCGGGCAGTCAAGTTTGCTGTCACTCAGTCAGAATGCACATTAGCGTTTCATCTTTTTTTCCATACCATTGCTCCACTTATTAGATATTATTCACATTGATAGCTTGATAGCAAACGCCCTCACTATGTGATTTATCATAGTAGCAGGCAGCAGCAATCTAAATGATCAGACTGAAAACATGCAAGGGAAAGTGATCGGGTGAAATTATGAAGCGAATGGCCGGAGAATTACAGCTTCACATGATCCAATCAAAGCAGCAGGATCAACGTACAGCCTGCTCTTCTCTTTACAGTCAGGCAAACTATCCAGTTGAGTTATTTCGACCACACACATGACTGACTCAAAGACAGTTCAGTATGGTTTAGAAACTATGTGACTGACTGACATGAGAATGATGCTTGCTGGCACCCGAAAATAACATTTTTTTCTGATCACGGATAGTTAAAAAAAATACTTGGATCATAATCGTATCCAGAAAATATCCCATATCCGTTGCGATACCAATTTTGTCCTATTCTTAGACCATTACAACATTTTTCTTGTGGTTTTTATGGAATGTCTTAACATTCTCGGAACAATGTGAGAACATGACTTTAAATAGAACCATGAGGAAACTTGTAGGAAACATTATGCTGAAATACTGAAATTCCCCCAGAAGAACGTTGTTTCTTAACATTCTCGGAACAATGTGAGATCATGACTTTAAATAGAACCATGAGGAAATCTGTAGGAAACGTTATGCTGAAATACTGAAATTCCCAGAGAAAAACTGTTGTTTCTTAACATTCTCTGAACTATTTGAGAACATTCCCAATCTCAAACCAGTTGGAGAATGTTCTTAGACCCATGTTTGAACTTTTAGCAAACATTCTGTTAAATTAATGAAATGCCAAGAAACTATAGTTTTTTTTGTCAAGTTCCATAAATGTGCTTAGAATGTTCCAAAGCCAAGCAACTATCCTGCACCATTACCAGAAAGTTGTGGGAATGTAGTATGCAAAATAACCATAGGATAACCACGCTCTCACCAAGCTCTAAGAAACATATGGTTTTCTGAACGTTATGCGCTAGCTGGGTAGAGAATGGCATCCGTTCGTAATTGTTAATAATCAGATCCTTATTTTCGTTTTTAGAGGACAGCTCCTATTTCTATTAACCTATAGTATACCGTGCTGTGTGGGGAGCGCATCAAAGTAAAAACACATTTGATAATCGCATCATCAGACATGTTTCCTGTTATAGGCTATTTATTATTGTAGTCTGGTGTAATTAATGTCAGCATAGGCACACGGTTTTATTAATGGCATGTAGGCCTAACAAGCGTGTAGCCTAATAACATAGGCTAATGGCAAGAATGTATCCAAGGTCTACGAGAGGCTAACGTAACATTCCATGCGAAGGCCGTGGGGCTATCATCAGCCGCATTCACAGTTCACACACTCGTTACATAACTCTGTTCAGTGTAACCTATGTGACAACCATAGCGGAGATCACAGCTATTACCATTTTGATGCTGTGTTACGGTGTGCGGCAACTTGTAGTCTCCAATGTTGCATGTCACACCCGCTCGCTAAGTAGCCTATGTGTCTTCTTCCTAAACCAGCGAGGGGAGAATACATTCTAGCATGGCTCAGGCCCTGACTAACAAACGCCACGAGTCAATAAGCACACGACAGACATTACAAACGAGCGGTGGACTATTCCACATTCCAACGCATCACTTCGCCTTATTTACTTTTTGTAGGGCTGGCTCATCAGCAGTTTTTTTTTAAACTTCCCGTTATGATGACCTAGCCTATATTTAATTTAAAATAACTCAAACATGGAAAAAAACAGAAGCGTTGCGGTTGGAAATTCATTTTAGACGAAGATCCCTGCAGCTGCGACCTTTGAGATAGCAGCTATGACTGCAATGCCTAGATGGCAGCAGTCATTTTAGTGTGCTTCTCTAACCTGCAAACTCATTTATGTGCAACTCAAAGATATTAGAGCCTATAGCGTTAAATGCCTGTTTTTTTATATATCCGTGCTTATATAGGGCTAATTACATAATTGAGTCGTAAGAAACACGGATCGATTACTGAGACACTGCTATGATAAACACAGAGGACTCAGGCGCACAACCCCTATAATAATATAATAACATCCCGCCGACTGCTTTGACTTACGCACTGATAGAATAGCAATAATGTCGTTTTCTCAAATTAGATGGGTGTAAAATAGAATAAGGCTTGGCCTGCCCTAGATAGCATACGACTAAAGAAGCCTACATCAAACATGCACACTAGGACGGAACACACTGGAACGAGGAATAACTCACCATGATCATCCTTCGCGTTTCTTTCCCTCCAAACTAGCCCGCACGAGCCAAGCCAATACTGGGAAGGATAGGACGAATTGAAGTCCCCGGTACTGTTGACGGTTTGAATAGTCAGAGAGGGGGACCAGTGGTGACAAACAGACATAAACACACAATATCCTCCTGTCGTTTTCTCTCTCTCTCTCCACTCCCTTGCTTCTCCCCCTCTCTCCTCAGCTCCGACGCGCCACCGCTCACACGCTCCAATTCTGTCTCCCTCTCGGCATCTCTGCACTCCCTCTAGAGGTGCAACTCTGTATGAGACGCTGCTGAGAGGTATACCACAAAGCATGATCCATGAGTTTGTCAGATTTTCTCGTTAATTAAGAAAGCTAAACATAGATATGTGTTTTTGTTTGTTGAATCAACTAGACCAGGTTTCCCCAACTGGCGAATTTCGGCGTTTTTATTTGGCCCACCAAGTTTTCGGAACAAATAAATACGTTATTGTTGGACCTAACATACTTCAAAAACACCAGCATATCAGCTCCAAGTGATTTTAATTTAGGAAATCTGTTCCAAAGTATTCCCGCACATAATAGAGAAACATATGTGATCGTATACACATGTAAGCAAAGTTTGATATTATTATGTTTAAGTCAAATATTATATCTGTTAGGGTTTCTTGTGTCAATTTGCAGTGTCAAATTATTTGTCATTGTCTTCCGGCCCCCTGACCATCCACTCAGGAAAAAATCGGCCCACGACTGAACCTAGTTGATGATCCCTGAATTAGACCATGTCCATTTCAAGCTTATCATTCTAAAAAGTAAAGCAGTTATATCCGAATATTTAGACAACTTAGCAGTATACCCGTCTGGTCAATGCTCTGTATGAACCATAACACAGTCTATGAACTCAATATTTTTGTCACCTGCTACTGTGTAATGGGGAAACGTTGTGGTGGGGATACGTCCCCATGTACCTGTTATCCACTTAGTTCCAAACCAGCTGCCACCCTTTGACTTTTTCCACATTTGGATACGTTACAGCCTTATTCTAAAGTTGATTAAATCGTTTTTCCCCCTCATCAATCTACACACAATTACCCACAATAACATAGCAAAAACAGTTTTTTAGAACATTTTTGCTAATTTATTAAAAATTTTAAAAAATTAAATATCACATTTACTTAAGTATTCAGACCCTTTACTCAGTACCTTGTTGAATCACCTTTGGCAGCGATTACAGCCTCGAGTCGTCTTGGGTATAACGCTACAAGCTTGTCACACCTGTATTTGGGGAGTTTCTCCCATTCTTCTCTGCAGATCCTATCAAGCTCTGTCAGGTTGGATGAGGAGCGTCGCTGCACAGCGATTTTCAGGTCTCTCCAGAGATGTTCAATCAGGTTCAAGTCCAGGCTCTGGCTGTGCCACTCAATGACATTAATTAAGTCACTTGTCCCGAAGCCACTCCTGCGTTGTCTTGGCTGTGTGCTTAAGGTCTTTGTCCTGTTGGAAGGTGAACCTTCACCCCAGTCTGAGGTCCTGAGCTCTTTGGAGCAGGTTGTCATCAAGGATCTCTCTGTACTTTACTCCGTTCATCTTTCCCTCGATCCTGAATAGTCTCCCAGTTGCTGCCACTGAAAAACTCCCACAGCATGATGCTGCAAACACCATGCTTCACCGTAAGGATGGTGCCAGGTTTCCTCCAGATGTGACACTTGGTATTCAGGCCGAAGAGTTCAATCTTGGTTTCATAAGGCCAGAGAATCTTGGGTGTTTTTTGGAACCTCCAAGCGGGCTGTCATGTGCCATCTGGCCACTCTACCATAAATGCCTGATTGGTGGAGTACTGCAGAGATGGTTGTCCTTCTGGAAGGTTTTCCAATCTCCACAGAGGAACTCTGGAGCTCTGTCAGAGTGACCATTGGGTTCTTGGTCACCTCCCTGACCAAGGCCCTTCTCCCCCGATTGCTCAGTTTGGCCTGGTGGCCAGGTCTAAGAATGATGGAGGCTACTGTGTTCTTGGGGACCTTCAATGCTGCAGAAATGTTTTGGTACCCTTCCCCTGATCTGTGCCTCGACACAATCATGTCACGTAGCTCTACGGACAATTACTTCAACCTCGTGGCTTGGTTTTTGCTCTGGCATGCACTATCAACTGTGGGACTTACAGTTGAAGTCGGAAGTTTACACACCTTAGCCAAATACATTTAAACTCAGTTTTTCACAATTCCTGACATTTAATCAGATTAAAAATTCCGTCTTAGGTCAGTTAGGATCACCACTTTATTTTAAGAATGTGAAATGTCACAATAATAGTAGAGAGAATGATTTATTTCAGCTTATTTCTTTCATCACATTCCCAGTGGGTCAGAAGTTTACATACACTCAATTAGTATTTGGTAGCACTGCCTTTAAATTGTTTAACTTGGGTCAAATGTTTCGGGTAGCCTTCCACAAGCATCCCACAATAAGTTGGGTGAATTTTGGCCCATTCCTCCTGACAGAGCTGGTGTAACTGAGTCAGGTTTGTAGGCCTCCTTGCTCGCACACACTTTTTCAGTTCTGCCCACAAATGTTCTATTGGATTGAGGTCAGGGCTTTGTGATGGCCATTCCAATACCTTAATGTTGTTGTGCTTAAGCCATTTTGACACAACTTTGGATGTATGCTTTGGTGTCATTGTCCATTTGGAAGACCCATTTGCAACCAAGCTTTAACTTCCTGAATGATGAATGTTTTGGAGCAGTGGCTTCTTCCTTGCTGAGCAGCCTTTCAGGTTATGTTGATATAGGACTTTTTTTCTGTGGACATAGATACTTTTGTGCCTGTTTTCTCCAGCATCTTCACAAGGTCCTTTGCTGTTGTTCTGGGATTGATTTGCACTTTTCGCACCAAAGTATGTTCATCTCTAGTAGACAGAATGTGTCTCCTTCCTGAGCTGTATGACGGCTGCGTGGTCCCATGGTGTTTATACTTGCATACTATTGTTTGTACAGATGAACGTGGTACCTTCAGGTGTTTGGAAATTGCTCCCAAGGATGAACCAGACTTGTGGAGGTCTACAAAGTTTATTCTGAGGTCTTGGCTTATTTCTTTTGATTTTCCCATGATGTCAAGCAAAGGGGTACGGCTGGTAGGATAAGGCTGTAATGTAACAAAATGTGGAAAAGGTCAAGGGGTCCGAATACTCTCCGAATGCACTGTAATCTCAAGTACAATTTTACTGGTGGTGTACACAATTTAGCAGGTCTTATGGTGCGTGCAGCGAAACGCTTATGTTCCTAATTCCTATCAGTCAATGCAGTAAATGTTAACAATCCAACATTTAAAAATAATAAAAAATGGCTATCCAGATTTTTTTTCAAGCAGAAAAATTCTCTGCAACAAAAGAGTGATGAAGTTAAGATCCGACATACAGTGGGGAGAACAATGTAACGGTTTTCTTCTGGTGAAAGAGAGGCGGACGAAAATGCAGCGTGGTGGTTATTCATGTTTAATTTATAAAGACACTATACATGAATAAACTAACAAAAACAATAAACGTGCGAAAACCTAAACAGCCCTCTCTGGTGCAAACACAGAGACAGGAACAATCACCCACAAAACCCAAAACAAAACAGGCTACCTAAATATGGTTCCCAATCAGAGACAATGACTAACACCTGCCTCTGATTGAGAACCATATCAGGCCAAACATAGAAATAGACAAACCAGACACACAACATAGAATGCCCACCCAGCTCACGTTCTGACCAACACTAAAACAAGGAAAACACATACAAACGATGGTCAGAACGTGACAAACAAGTATTTGATACACTGCTGATTTTGCAGGTTTTCCTACTTACAAAGCATGTAGAGGTCTGTAATTTTTATCATAGGTACACTTCAACTGCAAGACACAGAATCAAAAAAATCCAGAAAATCACATTATATGATTTTTAAGTAATTCATTTGCATTTTATTGCATGACATAAGTATTTGATACATCAGAAAAGCATAACTTAATATTTGGTACAGAAACCTTTGTTTTCAATTACAGAGATCATACGTTTCCTGTAGTTCTTGACCAGATTTGCACACACTGCAGCAGGGATTTTGGCCCACTCCCCCATACAGACCTTCTCCAGATCCTTCAGGTTTCGGGGCTGTCGCTGAGCAATACGGACTTTCAGCTCCCTCCAAAGATGTTCTATTGTGTTCAGGTCTGGATACTGGCTAGGCCACTCCAGGACCTTGAGATGCTTCTTACGGAGCCACTCCTTAGTTGCCCTGGCTGTGTGTTTCAGGTCATTGTTATGCTGGAAGACCCAGCCACGACCCATCTTCAATGCTCTTACTGAGGGAAGGAGGTTGTTGGCCAAGATCTCGCGATACATGGCCCCATCCATCCTCCCCTCAATGCGGTGCAGTCGTCCTGTCCCCTTTGCAGAAAAGCATCCCCAAAGAATGATGTTTCCACCTCCATGCTTCACGGTTGGGATGGTGTTCTTGGGGTTGTACTCATCCTTCTTTTTCCTCCAAACACGGCGAGTGGAGTTTAGACCAAGAAGCTCTATTTTTGTCTCATCAGACCACATGACCTTCTCCCATTCCTCCTCTGGATCATCCAGATGGTCATTGGCAAACTTCAGACGGGCCTGGACATGCGCTGGCTTGAGCAGGGGGATCTTGCGTGTGCTGCAGGATTTTAATCCATGACGGCATAGAGTGTTACTAATGGTTTTCTTTGAGGCTGTGGTCCCAGCTCTCTTCATGTCATTGACCAGGTCCTGCCGTGTAGTTCTGGGCTGATCCCTCACCTTCCTCATGATCATTGATGCCCCACGGGGTGAGATCTTGCATGGAGCCCCAGACCGAGGGTGATTGACCGTCATCTTGAACTTCTTCCATTTCTAATAATTGCGCCAACAGTTGTTGCCATCTCACCAAGCTGCTTGCCTATTGTCCTGTAGCCCATCTCCGCCTTGTGCAGGTCTACAATTGTACCCCTGATGTCCTTACACAGCTCTCTGGTCTTGGTCATTGTGGAAAGTTTGGAGTCTGTTTGATTGAGTGTGTGGCAGGTGTCTTTTATACAGGTAACAAGTTCAAACAGGTGCAGTTAATACAGGTAATGAGTGGAGAACAGGAGGGCTTCTTAAAGAAAAACTAACAGGTCTGTGAGAGCTGGAATTCTTACTGGTTGGTCGGTGATCAAAAACTTATGTCATGCAATAAAATGCTAATTAATTACTTAAAAATCATACAATGTGATTTTCTGGATTTTTGTTTTTGATTCCATCTCTCACAGTTGAAATGTACCTATGATAGAAATTACAGACCTCTACATGCTTTGTAAGTAGGAAAACCTGCAAAATCGGCAGTGTATCAAATACTTGTTCTCCCCACTGTATGTATATGGCAAAAAATGATCTATTGCAAAAAGTAAATAGAGGGAACCCAAAAGCCACCTATAGCCTACTGTGGTACAATAGACTTTCCATCCTGGTAAACCTGTTAGTTAAAAGTTCTTACCAACTGTGGGCAAAGTGTGGTTACTTAGGGTTTGTTCATAAATTGACTCCTGAGTGCCCGAGTGCGCTCTGGGCATTTGTAAATTCTGAAAGTTGTCAAATTGTGGGTTAGTAAATTCAGAGAGCTTTGCTCTCGCCTCACAACGGCAGTCAAGCACCCAAGTTAACTGGCTAAAATTGGCTAGCTTGCTAGCTACTTCTTGGCACAAATGAGAGAACACCTCACTCTGACCATTTTACTAGCCCTAGCAGAATTGTTAGACTGCTTTCATGTTATATAGAGCGTTGGTGACTGTAACTGTGCTGCTTTTAACAATTTAAATGTAAAAAATTGCCTATGGTTAATGACACCGGTCATTTTCAACAGGTGTTGCGCTTTCGGAAATTCATCAGTTATTTTGTGCTCTTGAACACAGATAAGACCGCTCTGAAATTGGAGTAGATAGCCAGAGTGAATATACCGAACACACTCTTAACCACAGAACAGATAGAGAGGGCTTTATAGATGGAGACTAAATTAAACCAAGTCATGATATTGAGCTGTGTAAGCATAAAGTGATGAAGACATAATAGTACGCAACAGTTAGATAGCTACAGTGTAATAGCAACCAATCACAAACTCTTGATTGCTATGTTTATACCACACACTATCGTACCACACACTAAAGTTTCAATAGCATCTAGTAGCCATTTTTACTGGCAGGTCAGTACCAAAGTGCCTGGTTAAACTACAACAGGGTGCACAGATCTGGTCCTCTGGGGCCACAGTGTCTCCCAGTTTTCATAGCCTGTTTTTTTTTATCTGGGTAGCCTGGCTTATGCACTTCTTACTATCCCCAGCCAAACAACCAATTAAGTGCAGGAAGAAATGAAAACCAAAAGGACTGCAGAACTCACGGGCCTGAGAACCATAGTAGTGTGGGTATTATTTGAGAGAAAGAAAAAATGTTCATGAGAAGAAAACCTTATTTTTATCTTGGCTAAATTTGATCAATCAGTTCAGAGCCAGTGCATATAGTTGGTGGGAGCACTATATCAAATCAAATGTATTGTTCACATACATGTGTTTAGCAGATATTATTGTGGGTGTAGCAAAATAACAAGTAATATCTAACAGTTCCACAACATATACCCAAAATACACTTAATTGTAAGTAAAGAATGGATTAAGAATATATACATATATATCAGAGCGGCATTGGACTAAGATACAGTGGCATAGTACGGAATACAGTATATACATATGAGATGGGTGATGCAATATTTACACACAATTAAAGTGACTAAGATACTGTAGAATAGTATAGAGGACAGTTTATACATATGAGATTACATTATTAAAGTGGCTATTGTTTCATTTCCTTAAAGTGGCCAGTGATTCCAAATCTATATCTATAGGCAGCAGCCTCTGATGTGCTAGAGATGGCTGTTTAGCAGTCTGATAGCCTTGAGATGGAAGCTGTTTTTCAGTCTCTCGGTCCCAGCTTTGATGCACCTGTACTGACCTCGCCTTCTGGATGATAGCAGGGTGAACAGGCAGTGGCTATGTTAATACCAGAGTAAATCACGGTGTGAGTGCATCAAAGTGATCAACAGGTACATGGACAGAATCAACGTAGCCCTGAAATTACCCTGTCAATTTTAAATGAGAATGGTTATATTAGGTATCCACACTTCCATGCTATGAATCCAAATCAAGATATACTGTATATCTTACTATTAAAAGTGTACAACAGACTTGTGCTTGTGCTTTGTAACTGTGCCGATGCCTGAGGTGGAGGAAAGTGAAATGTTAAAAGGCTAAAAGTCAATAGAGCTGTGTTTGCCTTGTGCTCAGCTGACTGATGACTCTGCCTCTGCAGCCAACCTGGTGCATTTGGCAGGTTCACTGTTGCCTGAAGGTAGAACTGAGCAGTGCCTGCCACTTGTTGTGTTACTATTTGACTAGTTCTAAACACTGCAAACTTACCGATAGGGCACACACACTTTATCACAGAAATTACACTCAAACCATCCAATTCACAATGTAGAATTGCTTTTTGGAATAAACAAAAATATGTTTATGTCTGTCTACCTATCTGTGTGTGTGTGTGTGTGTGTGTGTGTGTGTGTGTGTGTGTGTGTGTGTGTGTGTGTGTGTGTGTGTGTGTGTGTGTGTGTGTGTGTGTGTGTGTGTGTGTCAGTATGTCTGTTGGATGGCAGTGGGTGTTGAATGGCCACCAATAGTGCTCATCGTCAGGTGATTGAAAGCTGTGGTGTTTGGTTGTGACAGGCATGACACGCGTGAAACTCAGGAAATGGCCCCGGGGTGTCCATATGTCACCGTACACTGATGTACCCGTCACTGAGATTAAACTGCTGACCATCTCACTCTCTCTCTCTCTCTCTCTCTCCCAATTCAATTTTGTGAAGAGAGCCAAGTTGTTTTGAGTGAAGGAATCTCTATCTTTAATCAAGGTACTGCCACGCTGTTGCACAGCAGGAGGACCTATACTAATCAGAGGCTTCCAACATTAACCCTTCATAGTTAACATTGGGGTCAATGATCAATGCATTTCATGTGAATGTACAAAACGTGACAATTTAATAAACAAATGTCACAGCAAAAATGTTATTATAAATGTTAGATGTTGCTAGAGAAGAATCACAGATACCCAGTCTGCTTAATGCTGCTAGAGGTCGCTGTCGGTCAAAGATGCATTCAAGGATTCCGGTAAATGGTAAGGGACAATTCCACGATAACAGAACGATGCCGAGACACAGATTTTTTCGCTTTAAAATGTATGTCAAACACAAACCAACGATTGCAAAGTTAAACAAATCATACAACTCTAAGCATTTTACAAAAGCACGTTAAGAACTGTGAAGATGAAAAGTTTGGTAACAGAATGACGGTTTGTGCTGGTTGTACTGTCATTCTGTTACCAAACTTTGCATCTTACCCTATCCAGCCCAGTGAGGTGAGCTGGGCACAGTAAAATAGGTGTGGCGCGGCAACATAGGTCCAGGGTTGCTGTCCAAACACCTGTGGTGCTGAAGTCTATATTTTCTTTGCACTGATCATTATATCTCTCATTGTCATCATAATTTCACCTCAGCGTCATAGCCCTCTCCATATCCCACTGAAGTATATTCAAATTGTGCTGGTTGAATTAAACCAAATTTTGTCCATGATGCTGAATGTTTGTGCGGCAGTTGAAGGTCCAATATTTTCACGCTGGCTACTTTAGTATGTCCTAAGTTGTCTATGACTTTTTTACACCTGCAGTCTTTGACATAAAGTCCCAGACAAAAGTTTTGGCACACCTACTCATTCAAGGGTTTTTCTTTATTTTTACTATTTTCTACATTGTAAAATAATAGTGAAGACATCAACTTTATGAAATAACACATATGGAATCATCTAGTAACCAAAAAAAGTGTTAAACAAATCAAAATACATGTTATATTTTATATTCTTGAAAGTAGCCACCCTCTGCCTGCTTTGCACACACTTTTCCAACAGTCTTGAAGGAGTTTCCACATATGCTGAGCACTTGTTGGCAGCTTTTCCTTCACTCTGCTCATGTCACGCCCTGGTCGAAGTATTTTGTGTTTATCTTCATGTATTGGGTCAGGCCAGGGTGTGGCATGGGGTTTTTGTATTGTGGTGTGTTTTGTCTTGGGGTTTTGGTGTGTATGTATTGGGATTGTAGCTATTGGGGTGATCTAGCAAAGTCTATGGCTGTCTGGAGTGGTTCTCAATCAGAGGCAGGTGTTTATCGTTGTCTCTGATTGGGAACCATATTTAGGCAGCCATATTCTTTGAGTTTGTCGTGGGTGATTGTCCTTATTCCTGTCTATGTTAGTTTTCACTAGTATAGGCTGTTTCGGTTTTCTTTACGTTCTTTGTTTTGTTGTGTTTTAGATTCGTGTTTTTTTTTGTTCATTAAACATGGATCGCAATCTACACGCTGCAGTTTGGTCCGACTCTCCTTCACCACACCTAGAAAACCGTTACAGCTCATCCCAAATCATCTCAATTGTGTTGAGGTCAGGTGATTGTGGAGGCCAGGTCATCTGATGTTGCACTCCATCACTTTCCTTCTTGGTCAAATAGCCCTTACACAGCCTGTTGGTGTGTTGGGTCATTGTCCTGTTAAAAAACAAATGATAGTCCCACTAAGCGCAAACCAGATGGGATGGCGTATCGCTGCAGAATGCTGTGGTAGCCATGCTGGTTAAGTGTGCCTTGAATTCTAAATAAATCACTGACAGTGTAACCAGCAAAATACCCCCACACCATCACACCTCCTCTCCGTGCTTCATAGAGGGAACCACACACGCGGAAATCATTTGTTCACCTACTCTTCGTCTCACAAAGACGAGGCGGTTGGAACCAAAAATCTCAAATTTGAACTCATCAGACCAAAGGACAGATTTCCACTGGTCTAATGTCCATTGCTCGTGTTTTTTGGCCGAAGCATGTCTCTTATTATTATTGGTGTTCTTTAGTAGTGGTTTCTTTGCAGCAAATAAGAGCATGAAGGCCTGATTCACGCAGCCTCCTCTGAACAGTTGATGTTGAGGTGTGTCTGTTACTTGAACTCTGTGAAGCATTTATTTGGGCTGCAATTTCTGAGACTAGTAACTCTAATGAACTTATAATCTGCAGCAGAGGTAACTCTGGATCTTCCTTTCCTGTGGCGGTCCTCATGAGTGACAGCTTCAACTTTCAAAGTTCTTAAAACATTTTGGATTGACTGGCCTTCATGTCTTAAAGTAGCGATGGACTGTCATTTCTATTCGCTTTTTTGAGCTGTTCTTGCCATAATATGGACTTGGTCTTTTACTAAATAGGACTATCTTCTGTATACCACCCCTACCTTGTCACAACAAAACCGATTGGCTCAAACACATTAAGAAGGAAAGACATTCCACAAATGAACTTTTAACAAGGTACACCTGTTAATTGAATTGCATTCCAGGTGACTACCTCATGAAGCTGGTTGAGAAAATGCCAAGTGTGTGCAAACTGTCATCAAGGCAAAGGGGGCTACTTTGAAGAATCTCAAATATTAAATATATTTATATTGTTTACCACTTTTTTGGTTACTACATGATTCCATATGTGTTATTTCATAGTTTTGATGTCTTCACAACTATTCTACAAAGTAAAAATAGTACAAATAAAGAAAAACCGTTGAACAAGTAGGCGTGTCCAAACTTTTGACAGGTACTGTATATTTTTGATAATGCATATTCATCAATATACAGTGCCTTGCGAAAGTATTCGGCCCCCTTGAACTTTGCAACCTTTTGCCACATTTCAGGCTTCAAACATAAAGATATAAAACTGTATTTTTTGTGAAGAATCAACAACAAGTGGGACACAATCATGAATTGGAACGACATTTATTGGATATTTCAAACTTTTTTAACAAATCAAAAACTGAAAAATTGGGCGTGCAAAATTATTCAGCCCCCTTAAGTTAATACTTTGTAGCGCCACCTTTTGCTGCGATTACAGCTGTAAGTCGCTTGGGGTATGTCTCTATCAGTTTTGCACATCGAGAGACTGAATTTTTTTCCCATTCCTCCTTGCAAAACAGCTCGAGCTCAGTGAGGTTGGATGGAGAGCATTTGTGAACAGCAGTTTTCAGTTCTTTCCACAGATTCTCGATTGGATTCAGGTCTGGACTTTGACTTGGCCATTCTAACACCTGGATATGTTTATTTTTGAACCATTCCATTGTAGATTTTGCTTTATGTTTTGGATCATTGTCTTGTTGGAAGACAAATCTCCGTCCCAGTCTCAGGTCTTTTGCAGACTCCATCAGGTTTTCTTCCAGAATGGTCCTGTATTTGGCTCCATCCATCTTCCCATCAATTTTAACCATCTTCTCTGTCCCTGCTGAAGAAAAGCAGGCCCAAACCATGATGCTGCCATCACCATGTTTGACAGTGGGGATGGTGTATTCAGGGTGATGAGCTGTGTTGCTTTTACGCCAAAAGGTCGCAAACTTCAAGGGGGCCGAATACTTTCGCAAGGCACTGTATTTATGTAAGATGACAAACTTGTTAAATTTACTCTAACATTTATTATAGAAAATGTGCTACAACTGACCCATTCCATGTTACAACTAACCTCGACTAATAGTTTAGGCCTAGCCTACTCTTAATTCTGCCAATTGTTGGTAGATTAATTGTTATTATGATACATTTTAATACCTCTAACTCATAAAAAGCATGAGTTGGCGCACACCAGGAGAAAATGATTTAGTATAGAGGTGGTGACTAACGGTTAATAAACTGTAAACTATAAAAAACAGAGTGAGTCGCACCATATGTATAACCTCCCAGTAATTTATTGGGTAAAAACACCAACATTTCGGCAACCCTGTGCCTTAGTCAGGGTAATATCATAAATGCTTGAACCAGGTTATGTAGTCATACAGTGCAATTAGTGCAACCAATGACAATAGTGAGGACTTGGCGCCCCCCCTCTGGGTTGGTGCCCCCCCCTTGGGTTGTGCCGTGGTGGAGATCTTTGTGGGCTATACTCGGCCTTGTCTCAGGATGGTAAGTTGGTGGTTGAAGATATCCCTCTAGTGGTGTGGGGGCTGTGCTTTGGCAAAGTGGGTGGGGTTATATCCTTCCTGTTTGGCCCTGTCCGGGGGTATCATCGGATGGGGCCATAGTGTCTCCTGACCCCTCCTGTCTCAGCCTCCAGTATTTATGCTTAAGTAGCTTATGTGTCGGGGGGCTAGGCTCAGTTTGTTATATCTGGAGTGCTTCTCCTGTCTTATACGGTGTCCTGTGTGAATTTAAGTATGCTCTCTCTAATTCTCTCTTTCTCTCGGAGGAGGACCTGAGCCCTAGGACCATGCCTCAGGACTACCTGGCATGATGACTCCTTGCTGTCCCCAGTCCACCTGGCCGTGCTGCTGCTCCAGTTTAAACTGTTCTGCCTGCGGCTATGGAACCCTGACCTGTTCAACGGACGTGCTACCTGTCCCAGACCTGCTGTTTTCAACTCTCTAGAGATAGCAGGAGCGGTAGAGATATTCTCAAGGATCAGCTATGAAAAGCCAACTGACATTTACTCCTGAGGTGCTTACTTGTTGCATCCTTGACAACTACTGTGATTATTATTATTTGACCATGCTGGTCATTTATGAACATTTGAACATCTTGGCCATGTTCTGTTATAATCTCCACCCGGCACAGCCAGAAGAGGATTGGCCACCCTTCATAGCCTGGTTCCTCTCTAGGTTTCTTCCTAGGTTTTGGGAATTGGGAGTTTTTCCTAGCCACTGTGCTTCTACACCTGCATTGCTTGCTGTTTGGGGTTTTAGGCTGGGTTTCTGTACAGCACTTTGATATATCAGCTGATGTAAGAAGGGCTATATAAATACATTTGATTTGATTTGATGATGAAGGCCTGATTCACAGTCTCATCTGAACAGTTGAGGTTGAGATGTGTCTGTTACTTGAACTGTGTGAAGCATTTATTTGGGCTGCAATCTGAGGTGCAGTTAACTCAGTTAACAGCAGAGGTAACTCTGGGTCTTCCTTTCCTATGGCGGTCCTCATGAGAGCCAGTTTAATCATAGCGCTTAATAGTTTTTGCGACTGCACTTGAAGGTTTGACTGATCATCATGTCTTAATCTTAAGGATCCGACCCAAATCTAACTGCCTCTAACTCAGGATCTGAAGCAAGGAAATGCATATTCTTGATAACATTTGAAAAGAAACACTTTGAAGTTTGTGGAAATGTGAAATTAATGTAGGAGAATATAACACATTAGATCTGGTCAAAGATTATACAACGAAAAAACATGCATATTTTTTAAATGCAACAGAAAGGCCATAATGCATTATTCCAGCCCAGGTGCAATTTAGATTTGGGCCACTAGGTGGCAGCAGTGTATGTGCAAAGTTTTAGAGTGATCCAATAACCCATTGTATATCTGTTGTGACTAATTGGTTTATTAATACATTTTCAAGTTCATAATTGTGCACTCTCCTCAAACAATAGCATGGTATTATTTCACTGTAATAGCTACTGTAAATTGGACAGTGCAGTTAGATTTAAAATAATTTAAGCTTTCTGCCCATATCAGATATGTCTATGTCCTGGGAAATGTTCATGTTACTTACAGCCTCATGCTAATCACGTTAGCCTACGTTAGCTTAACCGTCCCGTGGGGGGACACCGATTAATGATGGACTGTTGTTTCTCTTTGAATGAGTAGGTGTGTCCAAACTTTTAACTGGTACTGTATGTCTGTGAAAGAGAAAGGTTGCCTTTGTAAATTATTCTTCAGGCTTTTACCTCACCTCTGACCCCTGTCCTGAAGTCAACCACAACCATGTCTATATTTGTCTCACAACGAATTTACCCTCTCTCCTCTCTACCTCTCCTCTCCCTCTCCAGGCTGATTTGTACACCCGTAGACTGTCGGACTCCGACCTGTCAGCGGAGGAGGACCGCGAGGCGTATCGGCGTGAAGCCGAGCGCCAGGCCCAGCTCCAGCTCGACAGAGCTACGGTGAGTTTTGTTATGACACACACACACACACAAAATATACATACTGCAGGAACGCATATACACACAAACACACTGTTACAGTTGTTTTGGATTGCTTACACACTAAAATTAAAAGTAGTACACTATTAGCAAAACCTTACACTCAAAAGCAAAACATCAGCCCATAGTTGCACAACTATAAGCACATTGTCAACCTCACACTTGTTGCAAAACTCTACACACAGTGATTTGCAAAACACTAAACACACTTAACATACATTACACACAAAAATCTATCATGAAGTCACGTCCTTGCAATACCAAAGCACTGACTGTCAAATTACCACACCGTCCAACCAATTGGTTCAACACAGTCATCAGGTGTGCAAACACTCGTTTGCTTAATTGTAGACACACCAATCAGTTGTATAAGCACTATAAAAAGCAGCAGGTGAGTTCATCGGTCTTCAAGCACAATGGAAAGAGTCAGAGAAAGAGTAAGACGAGGAGGAGGATGAGGATGAGGAGGAGGACGAGGAGGAGAACGAGGACGAGGAGGAAGACGAGGAGAATGAGGAGGACGAGGAGAACGAGGAGGACGAGGAGAACGAGTGAGGAGGAGGACGAGAAGGAGGAGGAATGGGAGGAAGAGGAAGACAAGAAGGTGCTCAAAGAGGACCGAATCTGACAAATGAGATCTACGAGTACAGCCAAATCTACGAGTACAGCCAAATCTAAGCCGATATACAGTGGCAAGTGTGATGAGAACATTTAGACTGGAAAATAGGTATTGGAAAAATATCATCATATCAAAAACATCTGCACGGTTTCAGTAACTGCTTACAGTACTGTATCCTATGCACTATCAGCACTTCTGTTACCTTTTCCTGTGAAATTACTGTACCATTGTATACTGTTTTTTTCTACATAGGATTGAGGGTCAGGGACGACAAGGGCGAAGGCCTCCTATGTTCACAGAACAGCAAGAGAGGGAGATAGTAAACATGGTTTTGGCCAACAATGCTATAACGCTCAAGAAGCTCCAAGCAAACATTGTCAATAACCACGCCATTTTCAACGATATCCATCAGGTCTCAACATCAACACTGGCACGCATCCTTAAAAAAAAACATATTCAAATGAAGCAAATTTATCGAGTGCCTTTCAAGCGCAATTCCGAAATTGTGAAACGACTGCGACATGATTATTCAGAGGTATGTATTCACTTTAGCAGTGTGATCTTCCATACTGTCTCATAATCTTTTACTGTACTGTAATATGTATACTAGATCTACACTGAACTACACAATTTTGCCTGACACTGTTTGTCAGAGAGTTTTACGAATGGATGGAGAGGAGATCCAGCATGAGTTCATTTACGTAGATGAGGCTGGGTTCACCCTGACGAGAACACGAAGGAGGGGAAGAAACATCATTGGCCACAGGGCTATAATCAATGTCCCAGGGCAACGTGGGGGTAATATAACACTCTGTGCAGCCATTACACAGAATGGGGTCCTCCACCGCCATGCCCATATGGGCCCTTACAACACAGCACTCATACTTACATTCTTGGACCAATTGCACAACATAACAGCAGCAAATCAAATCAATCATATTCAATACATTGTTGTCTGGGACAATGTGTCTTTCCACCGCTCTGCTCTGGTTCAGAACTGGTTTCAGCAACATCCACATTTCACCGTCCTATATCTTCCACCATATTCTCCATTCCTCAACCCTATAGAATAGTTTTTCTCGGCATGGCGGTGGAAGGTATATGATCTCCGTCTCCAGGCTGAGGTACCCCTCATCCAAGCCATGGAGGAGGCCTGTGACCAGATGGAGGTAGCAGTAATGCAAGGATGGATTCGTCATTCAAGACGTTTCTTTCCAAGGTGTCTTGCTAATGACAATATTGCCTGCGATGATGATGAAATTCTCTGGCCAGATCCAGCTAGGCGAAGAGACAATGTCTAGTTATTTTTTTATATATTTTTTCAAACTTACAACACGTAAAGTGACGTTTGGTTACAGTATTAGGAATCTCCATGTCAACATTTTGGGCGTGTTGAGAAATAATTGAGTTTCTTCAGTCTCCAACATTGGTCTTGTGTAGTGTTTGGTGAATTTACATTATATTTGTACTTTGTTGATAGTAGCCTACTCTAATCATAGGGAAGTAGAAGTGCTAAAAGTGTTTTATGTTTATCACAGCAGAGTGTAACTCGTGCAAACAGAGTATAGTAATGTGAAACGTGTGTGTTTCATATGGTAATAAAGTGTGTTTTTTAAAGAAGTGTATAGTTTTTACAAGAGTGTTTAATTTTGCAAAGGATCTGTAGTGTTTTGCTAATTGGGTGTGTGGTTGTGCTAATTGGGTGTGTGGTTGTGCTAATTGGGTGTGTGGTTGTGCTAATTGGGTGTGTGGTTGTGCTAATTGTGTGAAGTGTTTTGGAAACACGGCCCGTGTTTTGAAAATCGTGTTTAAGCAATCAAAAAAAACTGTAATACTAATTCATGACCACACACATACTGTATATTATTGACAACACTAATTGAAACATTGTTGTTTGCTGTGTTTGCAGTCTAAACTTATAGCGTTTGCAGTGAAGACCAATGTGAGTTACTATGGAGCTCTAGATGGTGACTGTCCTGTTGAAGGAGCTGCAATCAACTACGAAGCCAAAGACTTCCTGAACATTAAGAAGGTGAGGAACAACACTCCTCAAGATGGAAGAACCCTCCTTTCTCCCAACTTCATCTCACTACTCTTCCTCTCTACCCTCTTCCTCTCACTCCTTTTCCTCTCGCTCCTCTTCATCTCACTCCTTTTCCTCTCTACCCTCTTCCTCTCACTCCTTTTCCATTCTCCCTTCTTCCTCTCACTCCTCTTCCTCTCTCCCTTCTTCCTCTCACTCCTCTTCCTCTCACTCCTCTTCCTTTCTCCCAACATCCTCTCTCCCTTCTTCCTCTCACTCCTCTTCCTCTCTCCCTTCTTCCTCTCACTCCTCTTCCTCTCTACCCTCTTCATCTCACTCCTTTTCCTCTCAACCCTCTTCCTCTCACTCCTTTTCCATTCTCCCCTCATCCTCTCACTCCTCTTCCTCTCTCCCCTTGTCCTCTCACTCCTCTTCTCACTCCAGACATCACCTTCATCCCCAGCCCTCTGCGCCTGGAAGCTATAAGACACAAACACATGCAGAAACAAAGGTGAACCAACACTAACTGAAGTTACATTTTACACAATATTTGCCACACATTTTGTGTTCATACGATGTCCTGATGTTTGTAAGAATTTGTGACATCAAGGGAATATCAGGGGCACAATTTAATATTGTATTGTGTCCTCACACTAACATTGAACTGGCCTTCTTTACACTTAAGCCTTAACACCATAACCATAACAGTAACCTTAAACACCAACTATGACCCAGACTGTAACCCCGGACCTTTGTTCTGATTTGTCTGTTGTCAAAGATTGTCTATTATATTGCCAAGGTAGTCAATTGACTGCTCTAATTATGGAAATACGTGTCCTCAAAGATGAAAGGCAGGCAGGAGGAGGTGAGATCAGGTCAACTCAAATCAAATCGTTTATGAAGCATGTTTTGTCACATGCTTCATAAACAACAGGTGTAGAATAACAGTGAAGTGCTTACAGGCCCCTCCCAACAGTGCTGAGAGACATTTGTTTAATAATAGAAAGATAATAACATGAATAAATACACAATGAGTAATGATAACTTGGCTATATACACAGGGTACCAGTACAGAGTCTATGTCCCTAAACTGGGACATGCTTAACACCCCGGCCATCCTACAATCTAAGCTTGATGCCCTCAATCTTACACAAATTATCAATGAACCAACCAGGTACAACCCCAAATCCGTAAACACGGGCACCCTCATAGATATCATCCTAACCAACCTGCCCTCCAAATACACCTCTGCTGTTTTCAACCAAGATCTCAGTGATCACTGCCTCATTGCCTGCATCCATAAGTCTGTACAGCACTTTGAGATATCAGCTGATGTACAAAGGGCTATATAAATACATTTGATTTGATATGATTATGGGTGTGTGGTTAAACAACCACCCCTCATCAGTGTCAAACGCTCCCTAAAACACTTCAGCGAGCAGGCCTTTCTAATCGACCTAGCCGGGGTATCCTGGAATGATATTGACCTCATTCCGTCAGTAGAGGATGCCTGGTTATTCTTTAAAAGTCCCTTCCTCACCATCTTAAATAAGCAAAAAAATTAAGAACCAGGAACAGATATAAACCTTGGTTCACTCTAGACCTGACTGCCCTTGAACAGCACAAAAACATCCTGTGGCGTACTGCATTAGCATCGAATAGCCCCCATGATATGCAACTTTTCAGGGAAGTTATGAACCAATATACATAGGCAGTTAGGAAAGCTAAGGCTAGCTTTCTCAAACAGAAATTTGCATCCTGTAGCTCAAACTCAAAAAAGTTCTGGGACACTGTAAAGTCCATGGAGAATAAGAGCACCTCCTCCCAACTGCCCACTGCACTGAGGCTAGGAAACACTATCACCACCGATTAATATAATTGAGAATTTCAATAAGCATTTTTCTACGGCTGCCCATGCTTTCCACCTGGCTACCCCTACCCTGGTCAACTGCCCGGCACCCCCCACAGCAACTCGCCAAAGCCTCCCCCATTTCTCCTTCACCCAAATCCAGATAGCTGATGTTCTGAAAGAGCTGCAAAATCTGGACCCCTACAAATCAGCCAGGCTAAATCATCTGGACCCTCTCTTTCTAAAATTATATGCCGATATTGTTGCAGCCCCTATTACTAGCCTGTTCAACCTCTCTTTTGTATCGTCTGAGATTCCCAAAGATTGGAAAGCTGCCGCATCATCCCCCTCTTTTAAGGGGGAGACACTCTAGACCCAAACTGCTACAGACCTATATCTATCCTACCCTGCCTTTCTAAGGTGTTCGAAAGCCAAGTTAACAAACAGATCACCGACCATTTCGAATCCCACCATACCTTCTCCGCTACGCAATCTGGTTTCAGAGCTGGTCATGGGTGCACCTCAGCCACACTCAAGGTCCTAAACGATATCATAACCGCAATCAATAAGAGATATTACTGTGCAGCCGTCTTCATCGACCTGGCCAAGGCTTTTGACTCTGTCAATCACCACATTCTTATCGGCAGACTAAACAGCCTTGGTTTCTCAAATGACTGCCTCCCCTGGTTCACCAACTACTTCTCTGATAAAGTTCAATGTGTCAAATCGGAGGGCCTGTTGTCTGGACCTCTGGCAGTCTCTATGGGGGTGCCACAGGGTTCAATTCTCGGGCCGACTCTCTTCTCTGTATACATCAATGATGTCGCTCTTGCTGCAGGTTATTCTCTGATCCACCTCTACGCAGACGACACCATTCTGTATACTTCTGGCCCTTTGGACACTGTGTTAACTAACCTCCAGACGAGCTTCAATGCCACACAACTCTACTTCCATTGCCTCCAACTGCTCTTAAATGCAAGTAAAACTAAATGCATGTTCTTCCACCGATCGCTGCCCGCACCTGCTCGCCCGTCCAACATCACTATTCTGGACGGTTCTGACTGAGAATATGTGGACAACTACAAATACCTAGGTGTCTGGTTAGACTGTAAACTCTCCTTCCAGACTCACATTAAGCATCTCCAATCCAAAATTAAATCTAGAATCGGCTTCCTATTTCGCAAACAAAGTATCCTTCACTCATGTTGCCAAACATATCCTCATAAAACTGACCATCCTACCGATCCTCGACTTCGGCGATGTCATTTACAAAATAGCCTCCAACACTCTACTCAACAAATTCGATGCAGTCTATCACAGTGCCATCCGTTTAGTCACCAAAGCCCCATACACTACTCACCATTGCGACCTGTATGCTCTCGTTGGCTGGCCCTCGCTTCATACTCGTCGTCAAACCCACTGGCTCCAGGTCATCTACAAGTCTCTGCAAGGTAAATCCCCGCCTTATCTCAGCTCACTGGTCATCATAGCAGCACACACCCGCAGCACGCGCTCCAGCAGGTACTGTATATCTCACTAGTCACCCCCAAAGCCAATTCCTCTTTGGCCGCCTTTCCTTCCAGTTCTCTGCTGTCAATGACTGGAACTAACTGCAAAAATCACTGAAGCTGGAGACTCATGTCTCCCTCACTAGCTTTAAGCACCAGCTGTCAGAGCAGCTCACAGATCACTGCACCTGTACATAGCCCATCTGTATTATAGCCCATCCAACTACCTCATCCCCATACTGTATTTATTTATTTATCTTACTCACCCCAGTATCTTTACTTGCACATTCATCTTCTGCACATCTATCACTCCAGTGTTTAATTGCTAAATTGTAATTACTTCGCCACCATGGCCTATTTATTGCCTTACCTCCCTTATCTTACCTCATTTGCACAAACTGTATATAGACTTTTTCTACTGTATTATTGACTTTATGTTTGTTTGTTTGTTCCTTGTGTAACTCTGCGTTGTTGTATGTGTCGAACTGCTTTGCTTTATTCTTGGCCAGGTCGCAGTTGTAAATGAGAACTTGTTCTCAACTAGCCTACCTGGTTAAATAAAGGTAAAATAAAAAAATGTGCAGGTGTATGAAGTAATTGAGGTAGATATGGACATATAGTTAGGGGTATTGTGACAACATGATAGATATTAAGCAGCAGCAGCAGCGTATGTGATGAGTCAAAAGACTGCAAAGGGGGGGTCAATGTAGATAGTCCGGGTAGGTATTTGGTTAACTATTTAGCAGTCTTATGGCTTGGGGGTAGATGCTCTTCAGTGTCTTGTTGGTTTCAGACTTGGTGCATTGTTACCGCTTGCCATGTGGTAGCAGAGAGAACCAATTTTGTGAGAGAGAACCAATGACAATTTTGACCCGAGTGTCTACTTATATCAATGCGTTCGTTACAACGTAAACATTACAAAACTTCTGTTAAATCAAATAAGCAATTACATTTTTTGTTGACCATTTTTCAACACTCTCATTGATCTCCATACAAAAATGCCTTACTTCATGGGCTTACTATATTCGTGGACAGATTTTGGGCAGAGTAAATAACACCTCTCGCTTCACCTCTTCCTCTGCTGTTGTGCAGGAAAACAGTGCGTAACTCTCTGTCTAGCCTGGGTGACATGGTCTCAGGGAGCTGAAAGACCGCGTCGCCATCAGGTGGTAAGTATAAGAATTACAACATCAGACCTTTTCCTCATGAATAATACTGTATTTCACCTCAATCTTGATCTTTCTCCTCACTCACTGATATAATGTCTAACGTGACTGATTGTACTTCTTTTGTTTTCAAAAGACAAACAGAAGCAAAATCAGGTAGGTTTTTAATCATGTAGTTTTCTCTGATACAAGCATGAACCTATTTTACAGGGTGCCATTTTTCACCAATTATAGGAAACTTCTAGCTTTGTTTAACACTCTCTCTTTCTCTTTGTATCTCGCTCTTCTGTCATAAAAGAACACCTTCCTCCATATGACGTCGTCCCATCTATGAGGCCAGTGGTCTTAGTAGGACCGTCCCTGAAGGACTATGAGGTAAACGTCTCTCTCTCTCTCTCTCTCTGTCTCCCTTCCAGTAAGGCTTAAAACAGTTTCTCTACCAGGAGCAGGCAAGCTATGTGTCTTCTTCCTTGGGGGACCGAAATACGCCGGAGATTTGACAAACTGGGTGTCAGTTCAGCTAACCATCTGAGGTAACGGTTGGTTGAGAAACACTTTCCTAGAACCAGTTAAGCGTAACCTCGAGTCTGGTCCAACTAGTGATATGGATTAACATTCTCATTTCTCTCTCTGCTCCACAGCTGAATAATATCTCATTCAGACAGTGGAATTAACACCAAGTATGGCTAATTCATTGATCTACAGTTGAAGTTGGAAGTTTACATACACCTTAGCCAAATACATTTAAACTCAGTTTTTCACAATTCCTGACATTTAATCCTAGTAAAAATTCCCTGTTTAAGGTCAGTTAAGATCACCACTTTATTTTAAGAATGTGAAATGTCAGAATAATAGTAGAGTGATTTATTTCAGCTTTTATTTCTTTCATCACATTCCCAGTGGGTCAGAAGTTTTCATACACTCAATTAGTATTTGGTAGCATTGCCTTTAAATTGTTTAACTTGGGTCAAACGTTTTGGGTAGCCTTCCACAAGCTTCCCACAATAAGTTGGGTGAATTTTGTCCCATTCCTCCTGACAGAGTTGGTGTAACTGAGTCAGGTTTGTAGGCCTCCTTGGTCGCACATGTTTTTTCAGTTCTGCCCACAAATGTTCTATAGGATTGAGGTCAGGGCTTTGTGAGGGTCACTCAAATACCTTGACTTTGTTGGCCTTAAGCCATTTTGCCGCAACTTTGGAAGTATGCTTGGGGACATTGTCCATTTGGAAGACCCATTTGCGACCAAGCTTTAACTGATGTCTTGAGATGTTGCTTCAATATATCCACATAATTTCACTTCCTAATGATGACATTTATTTTGCGAAGTGCACCAGTCCCTCCTGCAGCAAAGCACTCCCACAACATATTGCTGACACCCCCGTGCCTCACAGTTGAGATGGAATTATTTGGCTTGCAAGCATCCCCCTTTTCCTCCAAACATAACGATGGTCATTATGGCCAAACAGTTCTATTTTTGTTTCATCTGACCAGCGGACATTTCTCCAAAAAGTATGATTTTTGTCCCCATGTGCAGTTGTAAACCATAGTCTGGCTTTTTTATGGAGGCTTTGGAGCAGTGGCTTCTTCCCTGCAGAGCGGCCTTTCAGGTTATGTCGATATAGGACTCGTTTTACTGTGGATATAGATACTTTTGTACCTGTTTCCTCCAGCATATTCACAAGGTCTTTTGCTGTTGTTCTGGGATTGATTTACACTTTTCGCACCAAAGTACGTTAACCTCTAGGAGACAGAACGCGTCTCCTTCCTGAGCGGTATGACGTCTGCATGGTCCCATGGTGTTTATACTTGCGTACTAGTGTTTGTACAGATGGACGTGGTACCTTCAGGCATTTGGAAATTGCTCCCAACGATGAACCAGACTTGTGGAGGTCTACAATTTTCTTTCTGAGGTCTTGGCTGATTTCTCTTGATTTTCCCATGATGTCAAGCAAAGAGGTACTGAGTTTGAAGGTAGACCTTGAAATACATCCACAGGTACACCTCCAATTGACTCAAACGATGTAAATTAGCCTACCAGAAGCTTCTAAAGCCATGACATAATTTTCTGGAATTTTCCAAGCTGTTTAAAGGCACAGTCAACTTAGTGTATGTAAACTTCTGACCCACTGGAATTGTGATACAGTGTATTATAAGTGAAATAATCTGTCTGTAAACAATTGTTGGAAAAATTACTTGTGTCATGCACAAAGTAGATGTGCTAACCACCTTGCCAAAACTATAGTTTGTTAACAAGAAATTTGTGGAGTGGTTGAAAAATGAGTTTTAATGACTCCAACCTAAGTGAATGTAAACTTCCAACTTCAACTGTTGATGTTTATTTGATCTGGGGTTCAAATTCAATGGATTTCAAAGTATACTTCTTTAGGGAAGAGGATTTCTCACATACTCTACACATTTTGCCAAAGGTGCATGGTGAAGCTGGATGCTTAGACTTAGAGATACTGGAGTAAAGTTGTATGTTTTATACCCTGATGCTTAGCTAGTTTCTTCGAAAATGATATGTGTGCATCCAAGATCTTTCTCTACCCTCTCTCAGGTGACAGATATGAAGCAGAAAGCTCTGTTTGATTTCCTGAAACACAGGTTTGATGGAAGGTTAGTATAGACAGGCATCATAATTAACCTACAGTTGCAGATTAATGTAGTTAATTGTTTACTTCTCTATTGTATGCACATCTATGACACAAGTTTTCTTTTGTTTGCTTTCTCTCTGTTTGGTCCCTTTCTGAATAACCATCACATTCACCACTGTGGTATTCTATCTGTAGTGTGTATTTGCAACGTAATTGTGTTATTTGTGTTTATCATGTTTTGTTTTGGACACCTGCAGAATCTCCAGTACACGCATCACGGCAGACCTTTCTCTAGCTAAGAGATCTGTCCTCAACAAGAGGCCCATCATGGAGAGATCCAATACTCGCCCCAGCCTGGGTGAGTACACACACACACACACACACACACACACACACACACACACACACACACACACACACACACACACACACACACACACACACACACACACACACACACACACAAAAATTTGCTCATGTTGACACTATTACGAAATGTGTTAAGCGGCCAGAGTGCATGAATAGATCTCATGGTCAGGTACAGTAATGTATCTCTCTCCCCTACAGGTATTTGAGATGGCCAAAACCCTCCAGTTGGTGGTCCTGGATGCAGACACCATCAACCATTTGGCCCAGCTAGCCAAGACTTCCCTGGCCCCCATCTTTGTCTACATCAAAGTTTCCTCACCAAAGGTGAGACACAATCAGGCACCTAATACATGTCTTGCAGATGTAGTGTAAGTGGGCCTCATTGAGGATATATGATGATATCTTTTCATCTTTCCAATTTCTCTTCTTTATTAAGCCTTTATGAATCCTTCTTTATAAAGCTACCTTCTCCCTCTATCTCCCAGGCTCTCCTCCCCACTCTCTCCCAGGTGCTCCAGAGGCTGGTCAAGTCCCGGGGGAAGTCTCAGAGCAAACATCTGAACGTGCAGATGATGGCTGGGGACAAGCTGTCTCAATGCCCCACTGTACGCGGACACATTTCACATTTCAGTCAATTATCAGACGCTCATATCCAGAGCAAGTTACAGAAGCAATTAGGGTTAAGTGCCTTGCTCAAGGGGCACATCGACAGGTTTTAAATTTTTGGTTACTGGCCCAACACTCTTAACCGCTAGGCTACCTGCTTCCCCATCATACAGTACTATTCACAATTACAACCCAACCAGCTGTCTGATTACCCTCCCACTGTTCCCTCATAGGATATTTTTGATATAATTCTGGATGAGAACCAATTGGAGGATGCATGTGAGCACTTGGCTGAATACTTAGAAGTCTACTGGCATGCCACTCATCTTCCCGGCACCACCCCTATCAAAGGGCTATTGGAGCAGAACATCATGATCCCTCCTTCAGCCATCTCTAGCCTACAGGTGAGGTGCTTTCATATGGATGGAGGAGGGAAGGTGGAGAGGAACAGAGATAGTTGGAGAAGGGAGAATGGAAAGAGGACAGATTATGGGAAGGGTTTCTTTATTATGGGAGGGGAGGTCTTTATGTGGTTGTTGTGTTGCAGCTCTTACAGTACTATGCCAGATTCCTCCTCTCCCCTCCCTCTCTCACGTCTGTCTGTCCACCCGTCTTCTCACTCATCCCTGCTTAACGTTTTTGCAGTTTTCTGTAACACAGGAATTCATTCAATGAGCGCTTACCAAACGGGTGAGTTGGAGGGTTTCTGTATGTGCATTACTTCTCCACCCAAGTAACCCCTGCCCCCCTTAACCACCTCACCACACCACCCTACACCAACCACACTTGGTGGAATAAGATCAACCAATGTGTCTTGTTTCCATTTCACACAATAAACTCCCCTCCACACACAAAAGTCACTAATACCTACAGTATGTAGACTCCGTCTCATCTCTTATCCACCTGCCACCTCTAAGCCCCTGCATATTTGATTGACACTGTGCTACAAGCTTCAAGGATTCTATGATGAATTCCATAAAGCAGCCACATGCTAAATCAAACAAAGTGTAGTAATAAGAATGTCATAAGGTCTGTTAAATGGCATATACGTTATAATGCACACAGTGGACATATTAGATATCTGCTGTAAACAAATGGACCTGTTCCATGACCAGACTCATGCGTTTTTAATGGCACACCCTCTCACGCTGGCACGGAATGCTACCTGAATGAAACCTTTGGCTTGCGTAAAGAAAAATAGAAGTACGACGAAACAGCTCATTAAAAAAAAAAAATTGCTGAGAATGCTCCAGTTAAAAGTATATTGTTAAGAGGTGTGCTCACCGTGATTGGTTGAAAACATAAAAACATGTAAATGTAAAACATGCCACTAATTTAAGATGAACACTGTAATACTATGTAATTATTGTAACTGTTCCACAGTCATTTGTGGTATTTCCTTTCTGTAGAGTATCATCATCTGTCTGTTAGTCTTATGTGTGCTGTGTGCCCACCAGTTGTAGCTTCAGCCATTTGTCTTTGGTATGATGAGGATAGTAATAGACGAGTAGGCTACTTTTGGAAGCTGTCTCGGATACTGTGATGGAGCTCTTATTTAATCGCGCCCCCCTCTCTCTCCAACAACAAACCCCAGACCCAGAATAAAAACCAGCCCCCAATGCAGCATGCTGGTGTGGGGGTGCAGGGTGAGGAGGAGGAGATAAGGGAGGAGGCCCACACCCCCCTGGAGCAGGACAGCCTGATGCTGTCTGACGACGGGAGTGACACCCTGTCCTGCGGCCTAAGGGGGGCCCACGTCTCTGGGAGGGCAAGGAGGATGAGGAGGAGGAAGAGCTGGTGGAGGAATTAGAAGAGGAGCTAGATGAGGAGAAGAAGAATGAGTTAGAGTCTCCCTGCCATGCCCAAACTTACAGGGACAGGTACCCCCCTCACCGCGGGCACCCCGGGGGCGTCCACAGTGCCAACGGGCATGAGTCACAGGACAGGCTGCTCCAGCATGATGACCAGCAGGGGCACAACCAGCGCAACAATCGCCAACGCAGCCGTCCCTGGCCCAGAAACAACCACTGACATATCTAATGTACCCCTGGTCCCAGGCAACTACTGACATCTCTAATGTACCCCTGGTCCCAGGCAACTACTGACATCTCTAATGTACCCCTAGTCCCAGACAACTACTGACATCTCTAATGTACCCCTGGTCCCAGACAACTACTGACATCTCTAATGTACCCCTGGTCCCAGACAACTACTGACATCTCTAATGTACCCCTGGTCCCAGGCAACTACTGACATCTCTAATGTACCCCTGGTCCCAGACAACTACTGACATCTCTAATGTACCCCTGGTCCCAGACAACTACTGACATCTCTAATGTACCCCTGGTCCCAGACAACTACTGACATCTCTAATGTACCCCTGGTCCCAGACAACTACTGACATCTTTAATGTACCCCTGGCCCAGAGACAACTACTGACATATCTAATGTACCCCTGGTCCAGAATACCACTAGCCTTACCCAAACTACAAGGCTATATAAGATACAATAATATACACAACTTTGGCCACAAGACACACACATGTGCTCCATGTCTCCCACCACTCACCCCTCACTCCAACTACTGAAAACAATTACTGCTATGCACATTGCCACCTTCTACAATCACACACTTACAGGATTCTGGTTTCACTAATTCTGATTAGCTGGGGTCATGTTAATCAGATAAAAGACTATACGTCAACAGGTCTACTCACCTCTACAATGGAAAGCTAGTAGCAGGCTATAACTCCTGGCTGTAGGTCAAGTCAAACCTTAAGCTGCTTCACGCAAGGTTTCTCTATTGTAGGGCAACAGATTTACTGGCCTTCAACCCCTAAGACATTTGTGTCTTTATTATTGCATTTATGCATATGATTACTTTAGGACTATTTGCACATTATGGTCAGAGCAAGAACCATAGGCTCTTTCTGGATCAACACAAGTAGGAATGTCTACTTCTTAGTAACCTGCAATGGGAAATATTAATGCATCGGAATGTAATGTATATATTGAAGGGGCATGTGGTTATAATAAGTATTATTTATATTTTATTTAGTTTATTTAGATTTGTCAGTGTGTGGACTTGTTCTTCATTTCAGAGAAATGTTTTTAGTCCAGATTGTTTTGACTGAGAATATGTTTTTTTGGAGAGGCACAGGTATGCAGGCATATGGTTATACAGTATATAAAGTATCAGTCAAAAGTTTGGACACACCTACTCATTCAAGGGTTTTTCTTTATTTTTGCTATTTTCTACATTGTAGAATAATAGTGAAGACATCAACACTATGAAATGACACATATGGATTAATATAGTAACCAAAAAAGTGTTAAACAAATCAAATCAAATGTATTTATATAGCCCTTCTTACATCAGCTGATATCTCAAAGTGCTGTACAGAAACCCAGCCTAAAACCCCAAACAGCAAGCAATGCAGGTGTAGAAGCACGGTGGCTAGGAAAAACTCCCTCGAAAGGCCAAAACCTAGGAAGAAACCTAGAGAGGAACCAGGCTATGAGGGGTGGCCTGTCCTCTTCTGGCTGTGCCGGGTGGAGATTATAACAGAACATGGCCAAGATGTTCAAATGTTAGTAAATGACCAGCATGGTCAAATAATAATAATCACAGTAGTTGTCGAGGGTGCAGCAAGTCAGCACCTCAGGAGTAAATGTCAGTTGGATTTTCATAGCCGATCATTAAGAGTAGCTCTACCACTCCTGCTGTCTCTAGAGAGTTGAAAACAGCAGGTCTGGGACAGGTAGCACGTCCGGTGAACGGGTCAGGATTCCATAGCCGCAGGCAGAACAGTTGAAACTGGAGCAGCAGCACGGCCAGGTGGACTGGGGACAGCAAGGAGTCATCATGCCAGGTAGTCCTGAGGCATGGTCCTAGGACTCAGGTCCTCCTCAGAGAGAAAGAGAGAATTAGAGAGAGCATACTTAAATTCACACAGGACACCGGATAAGACAGGAGAAGTACTCCAGATATAACAAACTGACCCTAGCCCCCTGACACATAAACTACTGCAGCATGAATACTGGAGGCTGAGACAGGAGGGGTCAGGAGACACTGTGGCCCCATCCAATGATACCCCTGGACAGGGCCAAACAGGAAGGATATAACCCCACCCACTTTGCCGAAGTACAGCCCCCACACCACTAGAGGGATATCTTCAACCACCAACCTACCATCCTGAGACAAGGCCGAGTATAGCCCACAAACATCTCCGCCACGGCACAACCCAAGAGGGGGCGCCAACCCAGACAGGAAGATCACGTCAGTGACTCAACCCACACAAGTGACGCACCCCTCCTAGGGACGGCATGAAAGAGCACCAGTAAGCCAGTGACTCAGCCCCTGTATTACGGTTAGAGGCAGAGAATCCCAGTGGAGAGAGGGGAACCGGCCAGGCAGAGATAGCAAATGCGGTTCGTTGCTCCAAAGCTTTTCCGTTTACCTTCACAATCCTGGGCCAGACTGCACTCAATCATATGACCCACTGAAGAGATGAGTCTTCAGTAAAGACTTAAAGGTTGAGACCGAGTCTGCGTCTCTCATATGGGTAGGCAGACCATTCCATAAAAATGGAGCTCTATAGGATAAAGCCCTGCCTCCAGCTGTTTGCTTAGAAATTCTAGGGAAAATTGGGAGGCCTGCATCTTATGACCGTAGCGTACGTGTAGGTATGTACAGCAGGACCAAATCAGAAAGATAGGCAGGAGCAAGCCCATTTAATGCTTTGTAGGTTAGCAGTAAAACCTTGATATCAGTCCTTGCCTTAACAGGAAGCCAGTGTAGGGAGGCTAGCACTGGAGTAATATGATCACATTTTTTGGTTCTAGTCAGGATTCTAGCAGCCGTATTTGGCACTAACTGAAGTGTATTTAGTGCTTTATCCGGGTAGCCGGAAAGTAGAGCATTGCAGTAGTCTAACCTAGAAGTAACAAAAGAATGGGGTGCAACATTACTGATCCTTCAGATAGAAATACATGATGTAGAATAGACATGCTTCTCTGTCATGTAGAATAGAAAATCAATTAAGCTCTTTTGAAGACATTTCTGTCAGCAACTTTCAGAATGTTGCAACCTGACTTTCCACCTTCCACTCACCCATCACCTTCCTCCTGACTAACCCCAAGCTCCTCCTACTCACCCATCATCTTCCTCCTGACTAACCCCAAGCCCCTCCTACTCACCCATCACCTTCCTCCTGACTAACCCCAAGCCCTTCCTACTCACCCATCATCTTCCACCTGACTAACCCCAAGCCCCTCCTAAATCATCCTCTTTTTCCTGTCCTCATGGATAGTGTTCTTCCTCTCCTCAGTCTGCTGCTGCCTCCTTTTCAGAGCCTCCGCATCACGCTCTGTCTTGGACAGGAACTTGGGCTGAGAGAAAAAAAGAAAGAGGGGGAGAGAAATAAAGGGGAAGAGGTTTTAAACTACAAACATTCACATTTTGTGTGGAGAAACATACCTTAAGATTCTTGATTGTTACACTCCCATCTTGCTCCTCACTGCAACACCAAACACAGAGACTACTAAATGGGCACACTTATGGGCTCACCTTCGCCTCCTCCTCCGCTTTCTTCTTGGCTAGAAGCTCTTCTTGAGAGAGTGGTTGTACCTAAAAGAGAGTCACCATCACAACTCAAGATACATAACTAAGTGGTAGCTAGCTTGGCTTTGGAGAGACTATTCCCATGTCTAACCTTTCCTTTCTTCTTTTTCCTTTTTTTTCACATCCTTCTCCCTCTTTATCCTGTCCTTGGACTTGGGGGAGACGCTTCTGTAAGGAGACGCAACCACTCAAGTTGAAAAGGTAAAGAAAAAGGCTCTGATAATGGCTCTGCATATCATGTGAGGGATGTTTTAAGACACAAAGCGGGCGTGTTCCAGATCACACATTCTGCTGAGAATATCAGATCTTTATAACGCCTACAGAAGTTAACGTCTCTGGGTGATCTTGTAATCTGCTCAGGCCTGCACCCAATAGTCACCCAGTGACTTAAACAGCAGTCTGACTCAAGCCTACACACCTGGATTTCTCACCCGGTCTTTGTCTCTGCAGTGAATGTCCTTGTGACCCCTCTCTCTGTCCTTGTCCCGGTCACGCTCCTTCTCGCTCTCCTTGTCCTTCAGACGGCGATCACTGGAGGGGAAAGAAAGGTCAGATACATAGATATATTACCAACTTGTGATAGACATTTTTAGAAACCTACTGGACACCTTTCACATACAGTGGGAAGATACCAGATACCAGATATTGTTCGCTAGACAGAATAGTTGACAGTTTTTCAAGCCATATCGTGGTGAATATCTACTCACTTCAACCAAAAGGTCGAGATGATTCTGGCTACTTGTTCGCATGCACCCACTATCAGCAATGCATCATTCAAACCTTTCTGCCGATTTGGATCGGTTGCGTTCACGAGAGTGTTGGCGTGGTTTCCGGTCCATGGATGGGGAGCCTCTGCATTTCCGCTCCTTATCCTTGACTCCTTAGGTCTCTGCTGCATGGTTCTTGTCGGTCGAGTTACCAGCCATCTGTGAGGATAGAAGGAGTTCTGAGTTGTAGGTCTTCAAGTCCATGTTGCCATTGTCTCAGTGTATTAGGTCACCAACCCCCATGAACTTCTTATTGTCTTCCTTTAATCGATTTCATGTCCGACACCTAATGGTGTTACCATTATCCTATCAACTAGCTAATCATCAAATACAATGAAAATTTTAGTTAAGTGTTTAGTGATGGAATAAATCACACTCCACGACTAGCCCTTGATCATGACTCTCAGTTCCATTATATTACACATACGAGTCATTGGACAAAGGAGTCTTCTGTAGGGAGTTATGTTAAAGCCGTGACGCTTGGTCTGAAAAGTAACACGCATCGCTTGTGATATGGTTTTGGAAGCATAAGGGACCTTATCTTTCATATCGGCTAGAAATTATTTCCAAAAAAACTTTGTTTTGTTTCTAGAACCGTAGAACAATTGAGAATCGTTTCACGTTTAGATGGGATTTTTTGGCTTCCAGATCTAAGTGACCCTTTAAACAGAACATGTGGCTAAGTTCCTTGGACTAAAGTCATTTTAGAGAGATGCAACAATTTCAACATTTTTACTGAGTTACAGTTTATACGACGCCACAGGAAATTAACAGTGGATTCAGAGTTTGGGAATTGTAGTTTCTGAGTTTAGCGCACAGGTGTAAAATAACCGGGGTCGTTGAACAGTAGTTTCAAATTTCAATGTCGCATGTACAAGTACAAGTACAGTGAAATGCCTTTCTTGCAACAATGCAATCAATAACAATATTACTAGACAAAACATGAGAAATAAGAATAACAAATACACAATAAAGTAAGTAGGTAAGCATACTATTTACAGGAAATATTTAAAAAGTCAGTTCCAATACCATATTTACATGGGAAAAGATACTGAAGTGATGGAGTTAGATACACTACCGTTCAAAAGTTTGGAGTCACTTAGAAATGTGCTTGTTTTGTCACCTCTTCACTGTTAACGCTGAGACGGATGTTTTGCAGGTGGTATTTAATGAAGCTGCCAGTTGAAGAGGCATCTGTTTCTCAAACTAGACACTCTAATGTATTTGTCCTCTGGCTCAGTTGTGCACCGGGGCCTCCCACTCCTCTTTCTATTCTGGTTAGGGCCAGTTTGCGCTGTTCTGTGAAGGCGTGGTACGAGATCTTCAGTTTCTTGGCAATTTATCACATGGAATAGCCTTCATTTCTCAGAACAAGAATAGACTGACGAGTTTCAGAAGAAAGTTATTTGTTTCTGGCCATTTTGAGCCTGTAATCGAACCCACAAATGCTGATGCTCCAGATAATCAACTAGTCTAAAGAGGGCCAGTTTTATTGCTTCCTTAATCAGAACAACACTTTTCAGTTGTGCTAACATAATTGCAAAAGGGTTTTCTAATGATCAATTAGCCTTTTAAAATGATAAACTTGGATTAGCTAACAACAGCCATTGGAACATAGGTGTGATGTTTACTGAAAATGGGCCTTTGTAAGTCTATGTAGATATTCCATTAAATAATCAGCCGTTCCCAGCTACAATAGTAATTTACAACATTAACAATGTCCACACTGTATTTCTGATCAATTTGATGTTATTTTAATGGAAAAAAATATAGTGCAAGTATTTAAAGAAAAGGTCAATAAATATACAAGGTCAACTCTGTCCATGTAGCTATTTTGTTCAATATTTTTCAGTCATATTGCTTGGGAATAAAAGCTGCTCAAAAGCCTGTTGGTGTCATACTTGATGCACTGGTACCTCTTGCCATGTGGCAATAGAAAAAAGTCTTTGGCTTGGGTGGTTTAGGTCTTTGAAGTTTTTCCGGGTCTTTCTTCCACAACGCCTGAATATCGAGGGCGGTGCTATTGCCATACCAAGCAGTGATGCAGTCAGTCAATATGCTCTCATTGGTACAGCTGTATAACCTTTTCATGATTTCAGGGCCCATGCCAAACTGTTTCAACCTCATGAGAGGAAAGAGGTACTGTCACGCCTTCTTCACGACTGCTTTGTGTGTTTGGACCATTTTAAGTCTTTAGTGATTTGGACACCAAGGAACTTGAGGCTGTATACCTGCTCCACTGCCGCCCGTTAATGTGGACGGTTGGCGTGCCATTTCCTGTAGTCCATGATCAGTTTCTTGGTCTTGCTGACGTTGAGGGAGAGGTTTTTCCTCCGGCACTACACTGCCAGGTCAGTGGTTTCAGCATTGTGTTAAAACCATTTTCATTACACCTCCCCAGAAACACTGGTACAAGATAAGTAAGAATTTAAGGTCTATTTTAAGGTCTGTAAGGTCTACCTGTTGTATTTGGCGCATGTGACAAATAAACGTTGATTTGATTTGATCATGGCCTGCGTGGTAATTCATTGAGCTGTTATGCACTTTTGAAACACAAGGTGGCAAACTTGCTTAAATGTGTTTTCAACCAGACATCAGAAACTGCTCTAGTCTGTTGCTCTCTGATATATACAGTCAAGTAAACAATGTAGTGGCCCATGTAAACAACCTCACATAGCCTATGGATACAGTAGGCCAAATATAAAGAGTTTTACACATGTATTAATTGAAGATCCCCAAGAGAATAATCCTTATATTATGAGATGCAGCCTGTTTGGCCCCTAGTTTGCTTTGTTAATGCCTGGTCTGCCATCTAAATGGAACAAACAGTACATGGAGTCTGAGTCTTGAGCAATTTTCAGCAAATTGGTATGTAAACACAGCCCTTCACTCACACAACTAACTTGAAGATTTCATTATTTTTAGGTAATAGGTGTGATATGTGTTCAATGGTTTGATAATCTGTGTTTCCCTTCCTTTAAGAGAGGAACACTCCTTAGTCTTATTACAATGCTCCGGAGAACAGAACGGAAACATTCTATCAATAGAATATCAATTAATTAGGCCTACGTTGGTTGGAATGAATTTGTGGCATTCCCCTTCTATATTTCTCTGCCTTTGGTAACAATGAAAGAAAAGGAAATCGCCACCTAACTGTGTATCGCCTAATATTGGAAGGGCTTCTAGCTCCCCATTCATGTGCAATATCAGGAAACAGGTAGGTGGTAGAGACAGATGGAGGGTGAGGAAAATAGAGACAGCCCAGCTCTGTTTTGCCAAGTGAGATTTAATCAGCCCTCTGTTAGTGTAGAGCCTGTAGATCTGGTTCCAGTGAATGGCAGGGGTTTCTCTCAGAACCAATTCATGCTTGGCTGCCGCTCACCTCTCCCCCATTTGTCCTTGGAGTTATTGTTCCCGCTTTACCCTCACTGTACAGTCCCTTGCAGCCGCCACTAGAATCATGGGACCTCCTCTCCCTATCTCACTAAAAGCCACATGCCCCATTCCCCCCACCCCCACCCTCTGCCTACTGTCTCTGCACTGTAGTCAGCAGATTTTAAAAAGAGAATGGCTCTCTCTGTGATTGAGTGTAATTTTATCTGGATGAACTGATTGAGGGATGATTTGTTGTATCTGCCATTTGGATCCACAATCCCACAGCCACTCCCACATAGGACACACACACCATCAGGCAGGAACAGCAAGGCACGGTAGAGTGCTACTACAAAATGAGTATAGGTGACAGTAAATTGATGGCCTTTGCAGGGTTTGTCAGAGTATCAATGTCACTGTACTGTAACACTCTTCTTATCAGGCCTCTCAAAATGTACTATAGTCTGTGCAAGGGAAACACAGAGTTTGGAGACAGCCTCGCCAGGCACTGAGATGAGAGAGGAGCTGATTCTTATTCTGGGCCTGTCTTTGACTCCAGTTGAGGTTGAGAGAGAGCTGTGGAGCAACTGTGGTGGGGAAACTATATCAGCATGGAGGCAGATCAATGTTGATGCTAACCAGGGGTGAAACTGACTAATACAAAGGGTGAATTATACCATGGTTGTTCACTAGGTTGCATAGTAACGGTGGATCCTGTTATGAATTTGGGGTAAGGCGGTTAATGAGAATCTTTCCCTCTTTGAATTTTGTTTAGTCTTTTCTCATCTGTGGACAAAAGAGGAGAAGTAATAAAAGGTGAAAATGAGGCACAAGTGTAGACGGGGTTAATACTGTATCTCCACATTCATACACAGCTTTAGTGTCACTGTTGTAAAACAAAGCTAAGTACATCTACCAAACGCCATGTATTGAAATTTGAAGTGTAATGGGATATAGGCTCTGTAGGTGGTGACAAAAGACATCTCAAGGTGAAGGATTTCCTCACAAAAGAATGTATGGACACATCAAGGTCAACGACATGATTGTGCATTTTTTGTTGTATGAAAAACCTCAGCAGACGGTTCACAAACACACATTTTATGCAATCCTACTGTTGCTATGACTACCTAGTTCTTGCCACAAAATACATTCTCTGACAAAGAGAGATTTGAGAGAAAATGTCATGTTCTTTGCTTGCTCCTGACTAAATCATAATAAGTACGGAGTGAAAATTAAATAAAGTCTCCCACAAGCTGTATCATCAACCTGATACCGTGTGTTCTTACTGGATGGATGTTCCTTCCTGCTTCTCCTGTGTGAGGAAGGAATGCCTCATTCCCAGAGAAATGTCCAGAGGTCATACATCTTGGCAGAGGGCTCTGTCTTTATCAAGGGCATATAATCATCAAACAGCAGAGTGGACAAGTTGTTGTGCAGTGTACACTGTTGGCATCCTATAGCTACAGAGTAGCTACAGTTGTCTGTTCTACAGTATGTATTGTTTGCTGTAGTGAGTAGCCAACACAAGAACTGGCATGAACTGGATAGCACACAGGTGACTCTCCATGAATATTCAAATGCGATTGGGAATTCTAACTGACCTAATTAGCTTCTGTTTATCCAGAAAACTTAATTCACCTCTGTTATGGTACATGGTCTGCCTTGTGGGATCATTGGTCATTTTGCAGGATCGTTCGGTGCATTAGTTCGGTGCACGTCAATACTATAGGCTTTTGAACCAGAGGACATCAATGATTGGTTGTATAGGGCGATGTAGTGTTGATTAGTGTTAAATGTTGGTTGCAAAATCATTCAATAGTTTCATATTTTTTGGGTACTTTGAAATGCACACAAATGGTGGATTGCTGATCTATCCATTTGAACCTATGCACACCTTCCTCTTGATTCAAGGGAATGCAGGAAAGATAAGCCATGCTATTGTTTAAGGGAAATTAGGACTATGATGCAAACTAGACAAAACAAAACCTGCAATCAGAAGATGAGCCACAGTTACTTAACCTGACCTCCATATATCTATACACCTCAAACCTCCAACATCAACATCAACCTCCTGCCCTCATTCCTTTCCCACATACAAACCCCCCCACCCCCAACACGCCCAGTGC
Organism: Oncorhynchus gorbuscha; assembly: GCF_021184085.1. Taxonomy (NCBI): domain Eukaryota; kingdom Metazoa; phylum Chordata; class Actinopteri; order Salmoniformes; family Salmonidae; genus Oncorhynchus; species Oncorhynchus gorbuscha. The sequence continues at coordinate 23,719,935 of NC_060182.1, read as the reverse complement.
TCCAACCCCCACCCCTTATACTCCGATGCCAAGCTTGGTTGTCTAATTAAACGGCTAAATAAGTGCATTCACTGTGAACATGCTTGCGGAGCTTGCCAAACTGGGGATGGGGGAGGATGGAAAGGTGATGCGGGGGCAGGATGGGTAAACTTATGGGGTCTCTGTAGTAGGGCAGAGAGAGAGGGTTTGCCTGGGGGTCACATAGGAGGACATCAATCCAGCAGACGCGAACAGAGTGCAGGCATGTGTGAGCCAACAGGGCCACTGCTGCTCACCTATGTCGGCTACACATGGGAATGGGAGATATGCGGAGTACACAGCATAAACTGCTTAGTGGTATACACAGGACAGAGATGCACACACACATGCAAACAGATTAAAGGAACCCCGTAGGACTGAACGTACAAACACATGGGTACGAGACGATGATGCAGGGTTCAGGCCATAGCACACATTCTAATAACCACTATTGCTAACTCTCATCCCACTGCTCCAATTACTATCACCATAATATAGCTAACGATGAGCAATACAAGATCAACCAGACAGAGAAGAATGCTTGAATAATAAGAGCATGGCAATAATAGAAGTGATGTACTGTCAGTGGATGACATTTTGCTGGAAATGCTGTTCAAATTTGGTTTGATTGTGATAATATTAAGTATGCTAATATCGTTGAATATAGTTCATATTTAAATGTCTCTGTCCTGCGGGTGCGGGGCCTACAGAAAAGCCTTGGTGTATGCGGTCTGGGGAAGTCTATGTGCTTCATTGGGCAGCCCAGAGCACACAGCCATGCACAGACTGATGCTACAGGGCTGCCTGATCTCATTACATCAAAATAGCTCTGGATAGAGAAATCAAACAGATATCTATGGGATGTCATGACAGAGGTTCACTTAGATGAAGTCCTATGTGATTCTAGAAGGTGAGCGCCCCTCTTTATTTCTTGTTACGCTTCTGTGTGTCGCTCCATCTTACTAGCTGTGGATATTAAATTGGTGTAGACAAGCAGACCTGCACACACGCAAACATGTAGATACAAATCAACAGACATACAGATGTAGAAATAAACAAACAGACACATGCAGACAAACACACACACACACACACACACACACACACACACACACACACACACACACACACACACACACATAGATGAAGCAGGGAGAAATAGGCAGACACCCAATAACACATACACAAACATACTATGTGCATGCACGCATGCACATACACATTCACACACATACACACACATACACATTAGGATGGAAACATGGTGAGACAGATGCTCAGAGGGTACAGACACAAACGTCAGTTCCCCCTCCTCGGTCTACTGAGCCTGTGTCATAGAGACCCATTTAGGAGACAGGAGTTATGGCATTGTCACAGCGGCCGCAGTAGCGCTCGCTCAGGGGGAGGCTTTGTGTGTGTGTGTGTGTGTGTGTCTCACTGGGTGCAGACAGCTCATCAGTAATAAGGCAGCATAGCTCTTGCCCCCTTTCTCACTCTCCTGCCGTCTCTGTGCCATGTCTGATAGAGGCGGTGTGTGTGTGTGGGAGGCAATGTCTGATAGATGATGTACTTATTTGGTAAAGAGCAACACTGCAGATCGGCCATTTTCCCAGGCTAATAGTTGAACCCCCATCGGGTCCCAAGAGGATTTCAGACCACTGGGGTTGAACTCTCCCCCTAAATCACCCTCTCTGTGGCTCCTAATTCCCCAACCTCGGCTACCCTCTCATTGCCCCACTCCACCCCAGGCCCTTCTCTTCCATCCACAAGGGGAATATAATAAATTGCATATTTATGGTAAAGACATCTGGGCCTTTCTCCAATGTATTTCAAATGACAGGTTTCCGAAGTGTGCTAGAAAAAAATACAAATAAACAGATGTGTTTATGTTAGGATTTTTTGTAATCTTTGATGTTTGATTTTGTACTAATGAATCTCGAATAAATCCTTTTGGGAACTTCTTCCACACCAAATTAAAGATACTGTATTTGGATCCAAACATATTGTACAGCAAAAACAACTGTGAAAACAAAATGGCCTCCTTAAACGGCTGCAGTCTATAGCCAAAGAGCTTGGCCTGGGCTGTGCCAAAACATCATTTAGCAATTCACAATAGCCACGCACGCCCTGGAGCAACCAGTCGTGGCTCATTGGCTAAATGAACTTGCAGTGTCTGGCCAGATGTTTGCTTAATTTGCCAGGACTCCTGGCTTATGCTGGGCATTTATTTTCAACCTTGTGTGCATGTGTGCAAGTGTGCATGCGTTTGTGGTAAGCCTATGTACTGCAGACAGACAGACAGAGACAGCAATTCTTTGGTGAATCACCACAAACACCCTATCTTCACCACCACAATTGTAGATCATTTGTACTGTAAAAAATACAAAACTTGCAGTTGATCCATGGATCATTGCCAGGATATGGCAGGAGAGGAGATCTGTCATAGATTGTCAACAGGAAAGTGTTTCTCACCTTGACCTCTTCCTGCTGACTTTCCCTGTGTCTCAGACAACCCCACAGGCACAGACACTACCCCAGCTCAGATGCTCTCTGAGCCTGCACAGATGTGTCTCTGCCCCCTTTATTAGTGTGTGTGTGTGTGTGTGTGTGTGTGTGTGTGTGTGTGTGTGTGTGTGTGTGTGTGTGTGTGTGTGTGTGTGTGTGTGTGTGTGTGTGTGTGTGTGTGTGTGTGTGTGTGTGTGTGTGTGTGTGTGTGTGTGTGTGTGTGTGTGTGTGTGTCATTTAGGATTACGTTGTCTGTCTCTGATAAGCCCAGGAATCTAAAACTCTCAGCTGCTCCTGTGTGAATATACTGTATCATCATGGCACAGAGAGGGACAGCATGACACAGACAGAGATACAGAGGTGAACAAAGATAATGAGGGGACAGAGTGCAACAGGGAGAGGACGAGAGAGAGAGAGGGAGAGAGAGAGAGACCCAAAAAGTGCTGTGGTGTTGATGGTATCCTCAATGAAATTATAAAATATACCGACCACAAACACCAATTGGCTATACTTAAACTCTTTAACATCATCCTTAGCTCTGGCATCTTCCCCAATATTTGACCCCAATAACTACCATGGGATATGCATTAACAGCAACCTTGGGAAAATCCTCTGCATTATCATTAACAGCAGACTAGTTCATTTCCTCAGTGAAAACAATGTACTGAGCAAATGTAAAATTGGCTTTTTACCAAATTACGTCAAAAACATACAACATTATGAAATCCATGTACACAAACACACACATTTCTTCCCACAGGCAGGGCCGTGGGGTGAGAAAGGGATGCATCTTAAGCCCCACCCTCTTCAACATATATACCAACAAATTAGCGAGGGGACTAGAACAGTCTGTAGCACCCGGCCTCACCCTACTAGAATCTGAAGTCAAATGTCTACTGTTTGCTGATGATCTGGTGCTTCTGTCACCAACCAAGGAGGGCCTCTAGCAGCACCTAGATTTTCTGCACAGATTCTGTCAGACCTGGGCCCTGACAGTACATTTCAGTAAAACAAAAAATAATGGTGTTCCAAAAAAGGTCCAGTCACCAGGACCACAAATACAAATTCTATCTAGACACCGTTGCCCTAGAGAACACAAAAAAAACTATTAGGATCTGGCTAAAAATACTTGAATCAGTTATAGAGCCTGTTGCCCTTCATGGTTGTGAGGTCTGGGGTCCGCTCACCAACCAAGAATTCACAAAATGGGACAAATACCAAATTGAGACTCTGCATGCAGAATTCTGCAAAAATATCCTCTGTGTACAACGTAAAACACTGAATAATGCATATAGAACAGAATTTGGCTGATACCCGCTAATGATCAAAATCCAGAAAAGAGACGTTAAATTCTACAACCACCTAAAAGGAAGTGATTCCCAAACCTTCCATAACAAAGCCATCACCTACAGAGAGATTAACCTGGAGAAGAGTCCCCGAAGAAAGCTGGTCCTGTGGTATCTATTGGGTGAAATACCACAGTGTGCCATCACAGCAGCAATATTTGTGACCTGTTGCCACAAGAAAAGGCCAAACAGTGAAGAACAAACACCACTGTAAATACAACCCATATTTATGTTTATTTATTTTCCCTTTTGTACTTTAACTCTTTGCACTTTGTTACAACACTGTATATAGACATAATATGACATTTGAAATGTCTGTATTCTTTCAGAACTTCTGTGAGTGTCATGTTTACTGTTAATTTGTATTGTTTATTTCACTTTTTTTTCTTATCTACTTCACTTGCTTTGGCAATGTCAACATGTTTCCCATGCCAAAAAGCCCTTAAATTGAATTGAATTGAATTGAGTGAGAGAAAAGGAGAGCAAGAGAGAGAGAGAGCATGAGCGAGCGAGCAAGCGAGCGAGCGAGAGAGCTGGTCAGGGCAGTTCAGAGATGCTTGGATGGTTTTTAGTGCTGGCACTGCCCAATAGGTCACTTCTTCTGTGGCCATTACCACAGGGTGTCACACGCTGATCTGTTTCACCTGTCTTTGTGGTTGTCACCACCCCCCTCCAGGTGTCGTCCATCTTCCCCATTATCCCCTGTGTATTTATACCTGTGTTCTCTGTTTGTCTGTTGCCAGTTCGGCTTGTTTGTCTAGTCAACCAGGGGTTTTTCTCAGCTCCTGCTTTTCCCAGTCAAGCTTTTTCCTCGCCCTCCTGATTTTGACCCTTGCCTGTCCCAACTCTGAGCCTGCCTGCCTGACCACCCTGCCTGCCCCTGAGCCTGCCTGCCGATCTGTACCTTTGCCCGAACTCTGGATTATTGACCTCTGCCTAACCTGAGCCTGCCTGCTGTCCGGTACCGTTGCCCCACCTTTACTGACCCCTGCCTGCCTCGACCTGTCTATTGCCTGCCCCTGTTGGATTATTAAACCATTGTTCATTTGAGGTTGTCTGCATCTGGATCTTACCTTCATACTTAATAGAGGGTATGGTACATGACTAAAATACCCAACCCCCTCCTCCAGAGGCATCACCCAGGTTGGTTGTGCGTGTATGTTTTGGGGGAGGGGTGTCCCCAAGGCTATATTCACGCTTCAGTTGCATGTGTCCAGTCTGTTTCTGACAGAAATATCAGCTATACACATGTTGTTTACGTTTAGTCTCCACCATTTCAATTTTCAAATAATGTTCTGCTGTTGAATCATAGCAGTAGACTCAACAGCCAAACATACAGAGGCAGATTATTATGTTGTACCCTTGAACCAGGGATAAAATAACCATGTCAGGCTTCTTCGAAGACAAACCTCACAATGAGCTACAGTATATCATCGATTCTACGTTCTTTCACTGTAAGAACATTGAAGCAAGCTTTGTTGATCCAACACCACTTTGATATCATTTGAAGACACACAATGAATAACTGCAATTTAGCCTACATCATAGCTCAAAGTAAAGTTGAAATACAACGCACCAATATACTTTTATATTTACCAAAACTCATGTTACTAAGCTGCAATCTTACTTAGGGCAGCTACAGTATGTGTCTGCCATCACAGTATAGCAGAGCATTTAGTGAAGAGATTTCACTGCAGGTGGATGTGCTGCAGTAATGTAATAACCCTCCCTGTCAACATTCTAATGGGCAAATTATGTCTTTCTGAGCTTATAATGATTCAAATTGAGCATTTAATGTTGACTAAATGACAACATCCCTCAGCAATTTGATCAATTATGCTCTGGTATCATTAGACTGATCTGTCTTGTCCTAGTACGTGTGTATCACCCATTATCAATATCTCAGTCTGTCCCAAGGTAAGAGGTCATCTATATCTGTGAATGGCTCTTAACTCTCAAGTTATTCTATATGGCTCACGTTTTACTGCAACATTTTCAATAACTTCAACCAACCAAGTATATACAGTACTCATCATAATGCTTAGTTAAAGGAGGGTATTTAACCCAAAGACTCCTCTACAGAAGTTAGATAAGAGCTTGATGAGTTGGTAGTGCTGCTAGGGCCCTAGAGTGTCCCTCATCACAGGGAGTGTGGTTGTGCTATTGAGGGTGAAGCCATCTGTTTAAGTTTCATACTGTATGTTGATAACACTTTAAGTCACCTTCAAATGTTAATGCCTCATAAACATTCACAACATATAGATGTTACTTTTCCCCTTATGGACCACCAAACCTGTACTCCACAAAAACTCAGACATCTGAGAATATGATGAACAAAGGCGAGCTTTATTCAGAACCAAAGAGAAAACATATGGACAGAAAAAAAATCAGTGTCCATTCAAATGAAGAATTCTACCCCAAAATTTACAGTCAAAAATAAAATGACAACATTGAGCAATACAGTATTTCATTAATAAATTAAGTTGAAGCCATTTTACTTAACACAAACACTGAGTTTTGTTCCAACAACATTCTTTTTGGAGCTTTACAAATGGCATATAAAGCAGGATATGTACAACCAGACATGGTCTGTTCTTAGATCAGGAGTGGGAGCAGCAACATTATGACGGCTGTATATTCAGTCAAATTGACTTTTTTTCTGAACAGTGTTTCAGTCACTCCAGGCAAATTTGGAGCTTATTCACTCACTGCTGGGAACTCAGGTTATAAAAGATACTCAAATAGCTTTTTTTATTCTGACACAAGCCACTGAGCTGCCACTGAGTTCGGAGGCTTCAAATTAGTTTTCCAGATATTTTTCAGATGTTTTTCAGCAGTGCACTACGAACTGAAATGTCCAGCCGTCACCTTAGCAGTGGTCTCATGCTACAAATGAAAGGTGAGACGCACCTGGTTAAATAAAGGTGAAATAAATCAATAAAAAACTGTTGGAGCCCTCTTTCTTTTCTCTCAGAGCCAGAAACTGCACCCATCATCACAATTCTGCTGACTTCTGCCACTGCTCACACAGTTGCTAAGCAACCCTTAAATTCCAGTGTTCTGTAAGTCCAAACAACTCAGAGCCCCTGTCTGTGCAAATCATGAAGTCCTCTATTAGCCGGGTCGTAGACAGCTCCTAATACAAGATGACTTCAGTGAGTACAACAACTACAATTAAAAAGGACTGGGCAGAAAGCAGATTACAAATTTGAAGAATACTGAAAAATATAAATCACCTTATACTTAAAAGATTTCAAAGCAAAACAAACTGAAAAATAACTTACTTTGGACAGGACCAGCCTGTTAGTTGTTTCGGCTCAAATTCACCCATCCCACCCACGCCCAACCCTCACGGACCCTTTACCCCATTTCTTACACTCTCCACTAAGTATGAATGAGAGACCCATCTTTGTAAAGGCCTTGATCCTGTACTCTCATCAATAATGGCCAGCCACACTACAAGAATGACAACTCCAGAGAGTCATCCCAGGTGATCAATTGTGGAACATGAAGGAGACTTATTTTTCAGTCTCTGAATCAGAGAGTTGTGGGGGGCTGCCATAATTGACATTCACTTTTTCAGCGCCCGAGGAACAGGGGTTAACTGCCTTGCTCAGAATTTTTACAGATTTTTACCTTGTCAGCTCAGGGATTCGATCCAGCAACTTTTTGGTTACTGGCCCAATGCTCTAACCACTGGGCTACCTACCGCCCCGAGGTGTGTGTGTGTGTGTGTGTGTGTGTGTGTGTGTGTGTGTGTGTGTGTGTGTGTGTGTGTGTGTGTGTGTGTGTGTGTGTGTGTGTGTGTGTGTGTGTGTGTGTGTGTGTGTGTGTTTGTTTGTTTGTTTGTTTGTTTGTTTGTGGGGGGGTGATCATGAAGAGGACCAGTATATCCTATACAGAGTAAACCATGTTTTTTTTAAGTGGGGCGTCAGTGGGGGTGGGGACTGGGGAGGATGTTGGGGGAGGCCAGAGGGGTTCTAAAGAAACCCCTTCCTTCCCCCTTACTTCCGATTCCCTTGCCCCTCTACCACCTTGCACCCCCATTTTGCCCGCTGGACTGTTCAATGGAGTGAATCTCTGGCCACCCCAGTCTGGGTTCTTCCCCCTCCCTCACATAATGGAGCAGCCCTTGGCCTTGTCCTTGCCGAAGGTGGAGGAGAGGAGGTCAGACTTTCTGGGCAGGAAAAGGAGTCTCTTGGAGAGGCGTCGGGCAGAACTGGTCTTGGTGGAGGGCTGTAGCTTGCTGATGCAGGCCAGGGCTGAAGTACGGAACACACTGTGGATGCTCTTCTCCGAGGTGAAGGCCGAACACTCCAAGTAGGCCTCCGCACCTAGCTGCTTGGCCATGGAGGAACCCTGCAACATGAAGGGGAAAGAACAGGAGTGAGATGGAGGAAGCGAGACACCAAAGAGAGAGAAAGAGCGAGAGAGAGAGAAAGAGAGGGAGAAAGAGAGAAAGAGAAAGAAAGAGAGAGAGAGAGAAAGAGAGAGAAAGAGAGAGAGAAAGAGAGAGAGAGAGAGAGAGAGAGAGAGAGAGAGAGAGAGAGAGAGAGAGAGAGAGAGAGAGAGAGAGAGAGAGAGAGAGAGAGAGAGAGAGAGAGAGAGAGAGAGAGAGAGAGAGAGAGAGAGAGAGAGAGAGAGAGAGGGAGAGAGCATTATGTAAGACTCACCTGCTCATGTGAGATGGGTGTCTGCTTCTGATTGGACAGCTCCATGAGCGTACACACGTCTGTGCGCAGGTCTGTTTTACAGCCTATCAGGAGGATGCGTGTGCTGGGGCAGAAATCCAGTATCTCTGTCTTCCACTGCAATGAAAAGGACATATGGCAGGCATGAGGTTGTTATAATGTATCATCACCACAGATGTAAAGTGCATTATTGTGATGATGGCTAAGATGAGGAGGAAGAAGAAATTGACAACAACAATGATGAGGATCACAATGACAATGGCCTTGCCTTTTTCAGTGCACCATCAATTGAGTCTGGTCGGCTGATGTCGTAACAAAGGAGCACGGCGTCTGAGTCGCTGTAGCACAGGGGTCGGACGTTATCATAGTACGGGGAGCCTATAGGGTCAAACAGATCGGCTGGGGTCAGTCACAGGGCTTTCAATAGGACAGTACATCAAATCACATTTTATTTGTCACATGCTTCGTAGACAACAGTGAAATGCTTAATTACGGGTCCATTTCCAACAATGCAGAGTTAAAGATAAGATAAAATATTCAATCAAATATAGAAATAGTGACACAATGAATAAATACACAGTGAAAAACATGTATATTTAACAAGTAAAATAACATGGCTATATACAGGAAGTACCAGTACCGATGTCGATGTGCAGGGGTACAGAGTAATTGGTGTAGCTATTTAGTGTACTTATAGGTAGGGGTAAAGTGACTAGGCAACATGATAGATAATAGACAGCAGCAGCGTATGTGGTGAGTGTGAAAGTGTGTGTGTGTTGGGGTTTCAAGTATGTATGAGTGTCTGGGTAGAGTCCAGTGTTGGTGCATAGTCAGTGGGAAAAAAGGGTCAATGCAGGTAGTCCAGGGAGCCATTTGATTAGCTTTTTAGGAGTCTTGTTAAAAAGTCTTATGACTTGAGAATAGAAGCTGTTCAGGGTCCTGTTGGTTCCAGACTTGATGCATTGGTACCGCTTGTCGTGCGGTAGCAGAGAGAACAGTCTGTGGCTTGGATGGCTGGAGTCTTTGACAATGTTTTGGGCCTTCCTTTGACACCGCCTATAATACAAGTACTTGATGGCAGGGAGCTTGGCCCCAGTGAAACACTGGGCCGTATGCACTACCCTCTGTAGCACCTTGCAGTCGGTTTTCCAAGCAGTTGCCATACCAAGCGATGATTCAACCAGTCAAGATGCTCTTGATGGTGCAGCTGTATAATTTTTGAGGATCTGTGGGCCCAAATCTTTTCAGCCTCCTGGAGAGGAAGAGGCCATGTTGTCCCTCTTCACGACTGTGTTGGTGTGTTTGAACCATTATAGATACTTATTGTTGAGGGTCAGCGTGGCAGATGTGTTGTTGCCTACCCTCACCACCTGGGGTAGCCCGTCATGAAGTCCAGGATCCAGTTGCAGAGGGAGGTGTTCAGTCCCAGGGACTTTAGCTTAGTGATGAGCTTTGAGGGCACTATGGTGTTGAACTTTGAGCTGTAGTCAATGCACAACATTCTCACGTGTTCCTTTTGTCCAAGTGGGAAAGGCCAGTGTGGAGTGCAATAGAGATTGCATCGTTTGTGGATTGGTTGGGGTGGTATGCAAATTGGAATGGGTCCAGGGTGTCTGGGATGATGGTGTTGATGTGAACCATGACCAGTCTTCCAAATCATTTCATGGCTACAGATGTGAGTGCTATGGAGCAATAGTAATTTAGACAGGCTACCTTGGCATTCTTGGGCACAGGAAGTATGGTGGTCTGCTTGAAACATGAAGGTATTAAAGACTGGGTCAGAGAGAGGTTGAAAATGCCAGTAAAGAAACTTGCCAGCTGATCAGCGCTTGATCTGAGTTAGCGTCCTCGTAATTCGTCTAGTCCTGTGGCCTTATAAATGTTAACCTGTTTAAAGGTCTTACTCACATCGGCTACGGAGAGCGTAGTACCAAGTGAATAAGAAACTCCATTAGTTCCATTAAGAATGATTCGTTGCAGCACAGGACACCATTCACTCCCCCTGGTAACTACGGCAAAAGCCTTGGTCAACAATGCTTGAATCCAATACTCTATTATACGCCCCCCCCCACACACACACACACACTGTACACTCAAATGTTCTTCCTCCCTCACACTCAGATCTACAGTATATCACTTCACTAAAGTTCTGCGCCTTCCCACTTAGTAGAAGATTTCTCCAATAATTCCCATTGACACACAAACAGACAAACATACACAAACACAGATATACAGACATACAGAAAGAGTAAGAGAGAGACACAGTACACAACTCTATCCCAGTCACACCCCTGTGTTTTGTAAACAATTTATGCTGAACTCTGTTTTGTGCAGAAATCCCACTTTAAATCAGAGAGATGTAACACAGATCTCTGTATCAGGGGAGAATCATTGATTTATGTGTTTAGGGCGTGGGTTCTATGTGATGCATAACACAAACTGTACTGTATGTAAAATGTCATTAACAATGGTATCTAAACTAAAAAGTAAATGCTTCTCATGTTATAAATTGAAGACTATTGCTTAGAAAACCTTCATCTGGTTGTGTGTGCATGTGTGTGTGTGCATCAGTGGCAGTTGCTGCCGTTTAAAATGAGGGAGGACGCAACATGTTTTATCAGCATGGCCTTATTTCTATTACAGCATATTGGATGACTGTCATTCATATTCCATTCACCCAGTTCAATGTAACTGTCATGTGTGCTCCCTCTCCAGCCTCTAGGTCACCATGCTGCTCATTAAGGCGGACACCTGTCACCATCGTTATGCTCAACTGCGAGTCATCAGACTCACCTGGACTACATCACTTCCCTGATTGCCATCCGTATATATGTCACTCCCTTTGGTTCCTTCCCCAGGCGTTATTGTTTCTGTTTCAGTTTCCTGTATGTGCGTTGTTCGTGTTTCCTGTTTTGTATTATGTTGTGTGTCGTTATTAAAACACTCACTCCCTGAACTTGCTTCCCGACTCTCAGCGCACATCGTTACAGTAAGATCGATAGGTTAAAGCTACTGCATGATACACAAATTTCCCCTATATCCATCATGAGGTTGCTACCACCTAGCCTATGAATGAAAGTTTACAACGTAGGTGCACAGGTCAAGAGAACATTTTTAGTAATCAAGGTGACAGACAGTGGCACATCCAATAGCGCCTTGCACACTATTGCCTGCATCTAGCTGATCGAGGGTGTATAAATGACTTAAATGTAATGTAATGTATTCATTAGTCCAACAGTTGCAAACAAGAGTTTCTATTCGACCATCTAAGGCACATATGTCAGAGTCAAGGCCCGCGGGCCACATCCGGCCCGCGAGAAGGTTTTTTACGGCCCCTGGGATGATCTTGATTTATTATTAGAACCGGCCCGCAGACCGCAGCAAGCCGGCAGCCCGCAGATCTTTTACACGCACCAATACTACATTTCCCACAATGCAACGGTGACGCACCGAGCAGTAGGCTGCTTCATTTCAATATTTATTGGCACAGCAGTTGTCAGCATCACAGTAAAATTAACTTTCAGATACCCATCAAAAATGGCAAAACGGAAGGTGGACACTGAGAACCGGGGTTTCAAACAAGGTGGGAGTCGGAGTATTTGTTCACGGAGGTAGCTGGAAAACCTGTGTGTCTTCTGTGTGGAGAAAGTGTGGCGGTACTGAAAGAGTATAATCTGAGACGACATTATGAAACGAAACACGCGGACAAAAACAAGAATATGGACATGGAACAAAGGCTACAAAAGGCAGAGGAATTAAAACGAGGCCTCAAATCTCAACAGGCTCTGTTCAAAAAAGCCAAATCACAAGGCCAGGCTGCTGTCAAGGCCAGTTTTATTTTGGCAGAAGAGATCGCTAAATCAGCCCGGCCATTTACGGAGGGGGATTTCATCAAAAACTGCATGATTAAAGTTTGTGACGAAGTTTGCCCAGAAAAAAGGCAACTCTTTTTAAATGTGAGTCTGAGCAGAAACACCATTGCCGAGAGAGTAGACCAGTTGTCCATCAATCTAAAAGAGCAGCTTGTGAAAAAGGGAAAAGATTTCATTGCATATTCCTTGGCTGTGGATGAGAGCACCGACATTTCTGACATTGCCCAGTTGTCAATTTTCATCCGCGGAGTGGACTCCAGCCTAAGCGTGACAGAGGAGTTTTTGGCTTTACGTCCTATGCATGGCACAACTACGGGGCATGATTTGTATGAAGAGGTGTCAAGATGTGTAAATGAGATGGAGCTGCCTTGGGAAAAACTCGTGGGTTTGACAACCGACGGAGCACCTGCGATGTGTGGACACAGGAGCGGACTGGTGACGAAGATACGGGAAAAGATGCAAGAGGAAAACGCGACAGGTGAGCTGACAGCTTATCATTGTATCATACACCAGGAAGCGTTGTGCGGTAAAGCCTTGAAAATGGAGCATGTAATGAGCATCATCACGCGCACAGTTAACTTTATCAGAGCCAAAGGTTTGAATCACCGCCAGTTCAAGGCATTTCTGACGGAGTTAGAAACGGAGCATGGTGATTTGCCTTATCACACAGAGGTGCGATGGCTAAGCCAGGGAAAGGTGCTTCAAAGATGTTTCGAGCTTCGTGAGGAGATTTGTCTGTTCTTGGACAGCAAAGGGAAAGACACAACACAACTCCGAGACGAAATGTTTCTGTGTGAAATGGCTTTTCTGTGTGACATTACGAGTCATCTGAATGCAATGAACTTGCAGCTGCAGGGTCGGGATCGTGTCATCTCTGATATGTACAGTACAGTGAAGGCATTTAAAACCAAACTGACTCTGTGGGAGACGCAGATGCGGAAAGAAAATTTGAGCCACTTTCCCAGCTGCCAGACCATGAAAGAGAAGCTCTCTACCAGTGCGTTCCCGAGCGCACAGTTGGCTGAAAAATAGGTATGCTTGCCGCTGACTTTCGACGCCGATTTGCTGACTTTGAAGCACAAAAAAGCAGGTTGGAACTGCTCGGTAACCCATTTGCTGTTGACGTGGAAAGCTCACCACCAAACCTCCAAATGGAGTTGATTGACCTCCAATGCAATGATGCACTGAGGGCAAAATATGCGGCAGTGGGTGCTGCGGAGTTCGCCCGTTTCCTCCCCGACACAATGCCCCAGCTGCGCATCCAGGCTGCTCAAACGTTGTCTATGTTTGGCAGCACATACCTGTGTGAACAACTGTTTTCTTTGATGAACTTGAACAAAACATCACACAGAAGTCGACTTACTGCTGAACACCTCCACTCAATTCTGAGGATTTCCTCAGCTCAGAGCCTTACCCCGAACATTGATGAACTTGTGGAAAAGATGGGACACCACCAAGTATCACCCTCAACCTCAAACAAGTGAACATTACTGTGCAATCACATATTTAGAGTTTTTACTCAGTTCAAGTTTAAAAGTTAAAGTTTAATATTTGTTTTCACTGCATGTTACTTCTCCTTAAACAAAGTGTTGTTTTTGATTAATAGATTTTTGCACTTTATTTTATTGTATTTCAATCCAATTATATTTTAAAAATATTTCAGTTGAGTGGATGATAGAAAATTGCTATTATTGTTTTTTTCTTTGAAGTAAATTTAGCCCACTTTTGCTAAAATAGAAAATATAGGCTACTGATGGTGCCTTGAATACCGGTTTCTTTCATTTAATGTTCATGTTATGGGGATTTTTATATAAAGGAAATTTGTCTTTTGTGTCTGTTGAAAATTAAAGATTACTGACAGAGCCATAAGAAAATATTGCTTTATTTATCTGATCATATTGGAATATATTTGTTAGGTTTTCAGTAGGTTCAATTAGGTTCACTAGACTATATGCGTCATTTAAAAAAATTTCAATGAACATTCGAACAGTCCGGCCCTCGGCTTGTAGCTAAATTTTTTATTTGGCCCTCCGTCCATTTGACTTTGACACCCCTGATCTAAGGTATGTTTATCTTTGTTTCGTTCCGTTTGCTTCCATTTAAGATTTTTTTTTTCAACAAAATCGGAGGAATGACCACACCCCTAATCACCTGCAAATGAAGTTCACTTTCATAGCAGCCACATACAGACAGCATGCTCACTTTGCTAGTTGTATAATTCCTCTTGTTCAAAACTGTTAAACTATTGTCTTTCTCTCTTTGAGTCAACTACTCACCACATTTTATGCACTGCAGTGCTAGCTAGCTGTAGCTTATGCTTTCTGTGCTAGATTAATTATCTGATCATTTTATGAGCCTCCTAGTCAATGTACCCAGAGGAGGACGGAAACTAGTTGTCCTCTGGCTACACCATGGTGCTACCCCAGTGAGTGCCATTGAAGCAACTATAGACCTTCATAGTTATTAAATATTTGGTGACATGGTGACATTGTGACATTGGTGACATGGTGACATTGGTGACATGGTGACATTAAATATTTGGTGACATGAATATATTTAATACAGTGTTATCGAAAGGCTAACTTTTGTTATGTTTCACTTTACATTTTTCTGAAAATCCCCTTCCTCTGAGGAGGAGCCTCCACTGATGTGCGTATGTGTGTGCATGCATGCCTACACACCAAAGTATAACGTATGTTAATGTTTACATGAAATTAGTGCTTACATTAGTGCTTACAGCGATATATGTGGTCCCCTCTGTTGTACAGGAAGGTCTCTGTGCTAAAATCAGACGCTGACAGGATGTCCATCCTCTCACCACACCAACAACAGATTACATTTTTAACCTTCTCCAGAAACGTGTTAAACACAAACTAAACCAGCAAATAATGAACTAAGAAAAGCTTCATCATGCAGATGTACAGTGTAACCTACTTATTATTCTTTTTTATTTTTTATTTAACCTTTATTTAACTTATGCCTTTATGGGTAGTGTTAAATGCATTTGCATGATATAGAATTCCCTCCTTCTACTGTAGGTGTGCCATTCTCTTCAGATCCAATCCATTATTAAAAGCCTGACAAACATTCTCCTTTGAGGGAGGCAATTGTCTGACGTTTACAAGGAATAACTGTATAGTGTGTAAAGGCAAGAGATGAGGGAACTGAATGGCAGTGATTGGACTTGTTTTTCCACTAGGAGACAATGACCATATTGTCAGAGGTGTCCAGGGTGATGCAATGCTGGGGAAACAGTGATGATGATGGCTCTGAACCCTGGAGCTGAGACTTTAGTTATAGGACAATCGGAGAAATCCATGATATGGCCATAAAGGATGAGAGCACTGCCAGCACAGGATGTCAGAGAGACAGATAGAGATCTCCGTGTTTAGACTAGAGAGGCACTTTTGATGGCATGATGATAGAAACAGTGGAAAAAAGAAAGGTGGAAAGAGCTAGGGAGAGGTTAAAAGGAGGTGTGACAATGTAAAGGTGGGGATGAGTCTACTGTTGTTTACAGATTGCATTGTTTTCAGAGCGGGTGGGCAAGTAAATGTAAGTCAGGTTTTGCAGTACAATTCCTCTGAGAACTTGAATATAAAGACACATTAAAATGGAATGCTTTTGGACTCTCTCCTGTTCAAGAGAAAGGAGTTTCAAGGTAGCGGCCTGAGAACAAGTTGGAGGAACATTTCACGCATGATAAACCCCCTCCACTATATCTGCAGGTAGAGCACCTTGTATAGAGAGACATGATACATTATATCCCTTTTTATAATACATTATAAAGGCTTATACATGCTTAAATACCTTAAGTAATGCTTTAAGTAAAGTGCTACTGTAAGGGTATGTTGGATGTATGCAGGGAGAGAGCAGAGTGTAATGCTCACCTGACGTGTCCCAGAGACTGAGCTCTACGCGCTGGTCCTCCAGCTCCAGACAGGCTGTGTAGTTCTCAAATACTGTTGGAACATATGTCTGTGGATGCAGAAAGGAATGGGTTCATTTGTACTACTAAAGGCAATTACACTATGTAAATGTAGGATTTAGAAATTAGAATACAGTCAACCTGTGAAATGATGACCCTTGTAATCCTCAGTCCCACATTTACATACAGTGTAAATTGTGTTAGTTTTACATATAATGATCATCCCAGTTTGTGGCTACTGTGCCACTGCCTACTGTCTGTCTGACCAAATAAGGCATCTGATCATTTCAAAACAAAGGCCAACTCCATGATAACAGAAAAATAATACAAATCATTTTAAGGAGGTATTTTAGCATTTTAAGAAATAGGAAATAATTGTTTCCTATCAATTATACAGTTAGGAAGTTAATACTTATCTTGGGATAAAGTATCATATACGAATTAAGCAATACATAGTCTATGTCTTGAAACTCTATCATAAATCTAACACAATCTAGCAATGCAGTTATTAGTGAAAATATAAACTTGACACATTCTCTTTGTTATTATCATATAATTATCACCTCTTTATAGCCTATGTATGTTGACTATTCCAGTAGGCCAATACCTTTAGGTTTTGACTGTAATCCAATCAAATGTGCCAGGTAGAAATCGCATACCTCAGGATAGGAATCCTTTGCCAGGACTTGCAACATTGCGGTTTTCCCGCATTGAACATCCCCAACCAACACCAGTTTACATCTCGCCACCATAGGCTGGGTAAGTCTTCTTTCCTTCATTGTGAAAAATATTTGGTTGATGAATACAATAAATGTATATGTGAAACAAAACAACTCCTTTGTAAATCCTCTGTCAGTTATCAGTGGTTTGTGCCGTGATTCTCTCCTCCTGCGATGAAGCTTGCTGCCAGCGGGATTGATGAGATATGACACTGCGGAACTTTATATTGTCACGACAGCCAATGAGCGTTCTGCTAATGGTTGCGCGGCACGCGCTTCGGACGAAATATACAAGGTTTTTGTAGTCAACTGTTCTGAAAGGGCGAAATGACCTACATAGTCTATCCATGTCTAGTGGATGATACGCTTTGTGTGATCTTAGAGAGAGGAGGGAAAATGGCTACAGGTTATTTAATGTTATATTGTTAAATGTTTGTCATCATGGAGTAGGCCTAATGAATGATCACAACAGCAATTTTATAATTATTTATTAGAATTATATTTACGGCTACATTTAATGCATTAATCCTTCCAATATCAAAGTAATGTCAGTCAATACCTTCTAGGTCAATCAAATGTCTTTCTCTTTCTTCGCCTGTTGGACAGAGAAGCAGTGAGTGGGGAGGGTTGTATGTTTTTTTTTTTGGGCACAGAGGAGGGTAGTGCGTTTTTTCCCTGGTTTATTTTACATTTACATTTACATTTAAGTCATTTAGCAGACGCTCTTATCCAGAGCGACATACAAATTGGTGCATTCACCTTATGACATCCAGTGGAACAGCCACTTTACAATAGTGCATCTAAATATTTTAAGGGGGGGGGTGAGAAGGATTACTTTATCATATCCTAGGTATTCCTTAAAGAGGTGGGGTTTCAGGTGTCTCCGGAAGGTGGTGATTGACTTCGCTGTCCTGGCGTCGTGAGGGAGTTTGTTCCACCATTGGGGAGCCAGAGCAGCGAACAGTTTTGACTGGGCTGAGCGGGAACTGTACTTCCTCAGTGGTAGGGAGGCGAGCAGGCCAGAGATGGATGAACGCAGTGCCCTTATTTGGGTGTAGGGCCTGATCAGAGCCTGGAGGTACTGAGGTGCCGTTCCCCTCACAGCTCCGTAGGCAAGCACCATGGTCTTGTAGCGGATGCGAGCTTCAACTGGAAGCCAGTGGAGAGAGCGGAGGAGCGGGGTGACGTGAGAGAACTTGGGAAGGTTGAACACCAGACGGGCTGCGGCGTTCTGGATGAGTTGTAGGGGTTTAATGGCACAGGCAGGGAGCCCAGCCAACAGCGAGTTGCAGTAATCCAGACGGGAGATGACAAGTGCCTGGATTAGGACCTGCGCCGCTTCCTGTGTGAGGCAGGGTCGTACTCTGCGGATGTTGTAGAGCATGAACCTACAGGAACGGGCCACTGCCTTGATGTTAGTTGAGAACGACAGGGTGTTGTCCAGGATCACGCCAAGGTTCTTAGCGCTCTGGGAGGAGGACACAATGGAGTTGTCAACCGTGATGGCGAGATCATGGAACGGGCAGTCCTTCCCGGGAGGAAGAGCAGCTCCGTCTTGCCGAAGTTCAGCTTGAGGTGGTGATCCGTCATCCACACTGATATGTCTGCCAGACATGCAGAGATGAGATTCGCCACCTGGTCATCAGAAGGGGGAAAGGAGAAGATTAATTGTGTGTCGTCTGCATAGCAATGATAGGAGAGACCATGTGAGGTTATGACAGAGCCAAGTGACTTGGTGTATAGCGAGAATAGGAGAGGGCCTAGAACAGAGCCCTGGGGGACACCAGTGGTGAGAGCGCGTGGTGAGGAGACAGATTCTCGCCACGCCACCTGGTAGGAGCGACCTGTCAGGTAGGACGCAATCCAAGCGTGGGCCGCGCCGGAGATGCCCAACTCGGAGAGGGTGGAGAGGAGGATCTGATGGTTCACAGTATCGAAGGCAGCCGATAGGTCTAGAAGGATGAGAGCAGAGGAGAGAGAGTTAGCTTTAGCGGTGCGGAGCGCCTCCGTGATACAGAGAAGAGCAGTCTCAGTTGAATGACTAGTCTTGAAACCTGACTGATTTGGATCAAGAAGGTCATTCTGAGAGAGATAGCGGGAGAGCTGACCAAGGACGGCACGTTCAAGAGTTTTGGAGAGAAAAGAAAGAAGGGATACTGGTCTGTAGTTGTTGACATCGGAGGGATCAAGTGTAGGTTTTTTCAGAAGGGGTGCAACTCTCGCTCTCTTGAAGACGGAAGGGACGTAGCCAGCGGTCAGGGATAAGTTGATGAGCGAGGTGAGGTAAGGGAGAAGGTATCCGGAAATGGTCTGGAGAAGAGAGGAGGGGATAGGGTCGAGCGGGCAGGTTGTTGGGTGGCCGGCCGTCACAAGACGCAAGATTTCATCTGGAGAGAGAGGGGAGAAAGAGGTCAGAGCACAGGGTAGGGCAGTGTGAGCAGAACCAGCGGTGTCGTTTGACTTAGCAAACGAGGATCGGATGTCGTCGACCTTCTTTTCAAAATGGTTGACGAAGTCATCTGCAGAGAGGGAGGAGGGGGGGAGGGGGAGGAGGATTCAGGAGGGAGGAGAAGGTGGCAAAGAGCTTCCTAGGGTTAGAGGCAGATGCTTGGAATTTAGAGTGGTAGAAAGTGGCTTTAGCAGCAGAGACAGAGGAGGAAAATGTAGTTAGTTTCACTATAAACAATGGCTTGACTTACTTTTGATATTACCCTAATAAAGTTAAGAAATGTTTGTGAAGGTTTGGTATGGTGTGGCTATTAATAAGCTTTAGCTACTGCAGGCCTATGACATGAAGACAGTGCACCCCAGCCCTCCAACTGACTCTGACAGCTGAACTTGAGGCGAGAAGTCTGTTTCAGGCCTACCAAAAATAAGAAAGTGAAATAACAAACTGAAACAGTTCCGTGTGGAACACACAGACACAGGAAACAATCACCCACAACTCAAAAGTGAAACCAGGCTACCTAAGTATGGTTCTCAATCAGGGACAACGATTGACAGCTGCCTCTAATTCAAAACCATACCAGACCAAACACAGAATCCCAAATTATAGAAAAAGGAACATAGACTGCCCACCCCAACTCACGCCCTGACCATACTAAAACAAAGACAAAACAAAGGAACTAAGGTCAGAACGTGAGAGTACTTTACTATTTATATTTTTGACAACTTTTACTTTTACTTCACTACATTCCTAAAGAAAATAATGTATGTTTTACTCCTTACATTTTCCTTGACACCCAAAAGTACTCAGTACATTTTGAATGCTTAGCAGGACAGAAATATTGTGTAATTCACCTTCTTATCAAGAGAACATCCATGGTCATCCCTACTGCCTGTGACCTGGCAGACTCAATAAACACAAATGCTCCGTTTGTAAGTTATGTAGCCCCTGGCTATCCGTAAATGAAAAAAAACAAGAAAATTGTGTCGTCTGGTTTGCTTAATATAAGGAATTTAAATGATTTATACTTTTACTTTTGATACTTAAGTATATTTAAAAACAAATACTTTTAGACTTTTTCTTAAGTAATATTTTACTGAGTGACTTTCAGTTTTACTTCAGTCATTTTCTTTTAAGTATCTTTACTTTTACTTAAGTATGGGAAATGCAGCTTTCCCCCTACATGAGAACCTCATGCACCCTTATGCAGGTATGTTGATAATAGAATGTTGGAATCGATTTCACTCTGTCTGTTTCTAATTTCCCTTGTTACTGCATACTGTACATGTGTGCACCTCTATATCAGAAGTGCCATTTTATCAAGGCTTTTGAAATATGGTTCCTGGAAAATGGTATGGTGTTTTTTTTGTTTACCAAATATATATGTGACATATATTCTTGTTACCTCTCATTCACAGCAGTCAACAAACCTGGGCTTGCCTAGAACTACCACCACTCTCATTGTCAGAGAGTCAGAGAATGCATTCGGCATCATGGCTGCTGTAACGGCGTTCGTCTGTTGAAGGAGAGTCGGACCAAAATGCAGCGTGGTGGTTACTCATGTTCTTTAATGAAGAATCGCGATACATGAAATAACTTATAAAATATACAAAAACAACAAACGGAACGAGAAAACCTATCACAGCCTATCTGGTGAACAACTAACACAGAGACATAAACAATCACCCACGAAATACACAGTGAAACCCCGGCTACCTAAATATGGTTCCCAATCAGAGACAATGAGAATCACCTGACTCTGATTGAGAACCGCCTCAGGCAGCCAAACCTATGCTACACTCCTACTCAGCCGCAATCCCGATACCTACAAAACCCCAATACGAAACACAACAAAATAAACCCATGTCACACCCTGGCCTGACCAAATATATAACGAAAACACAAAATACTATGACCAAGGCGTGACAGAACCCCCCCCCCCTAAGGTGCGGACTCCCGGACGCACCTCAAAACCATAGGGAGGGTCCGGGTGGGCGTCTGTCCATGGTGGCGGCTCCGGCTCAGGACGTGGACCCCACTCCATTAATGTCATAGTTCCTCCCCTTCGCGTCCTAGGATAATCCACCCTCGCCGCCGACCATGGCCTAATAGTCCTCACCCAGAACCCCACTGGACTGAGGGGCAGCTCGTGACTGAGGGGCAGCTCGGGACTGAGGGGCAGCTCGGGACTGAGGCAGCTCGGGACTGAGGGGAAGCTCGGGACTGAGGGGAAGCTCGGGACTGAGGGGAAGCTCAGGACTGAGGGAAGCTCAGGACTGAGGGGAAGCTCGGGACTGAGGGGCAGCCCTGGACTGAGGGGCAGCCCGGGACTGAGGGGAAGCCCGGGACTGAGGAGAAGCCCAGTACTGAGGGGAAGCCCAGTACTGAGAGGAAGCCCAGTACAGAGATGAAGCTGAGGCAGGTAGTAGGCTCCGGTAGATCCTGGCTGGCTGGCGGATCTGGAAGATTCTGGTTGACTGGCAGATCTGGAAGATTCTGGTTGACTGGCAGATCTGGAAGAGTCTGGTTGACTGGCAGATCGGGAAGAATCTGGTTGACTGGCAGATCTGGAAGATCATGGCTGACTGGCGGATCTAGCTGCTCTGGCTGCTCCATGCAGACTGGCAGCTCTGGCTGCTCCATGCAGATTGGCAGCTCTGGCTGCTCCATGCAGACTGACAGCTCAGGCTGCTCCATGCAGACTGACAGCTCTGGCTGCTCCATGCAGACTGACAGCTCTGGCTGCTCCATGCAGACTGGCATC
The DNA here is from genome assembly GCF_021184085.1 of Oncorhynchus gorbuscha. Classification (NCBI taxonomy): domain Eukaryota; kingdom Metazoa; phylum Chordata; class Actinopteri; order Salmoniformes; family Salmonidae; genus Oncorhynchus; species Oncorhynchus gorbuscha. Next base: position 23,697,646 of record NC_060182.1, on the reverse strand, counting down.
TTTGTGCAGACTGACAGCTCTGGCTGCTCCATGTAGACTGGCAGCTCTGGCTGCTCCATGCAGATTGACAGCTTTGTGCAGACTGACATCTCTGGCTGCTCCATGTAGACTGTCAGCTCTGGCTGCTCCATGCAGACTGGCAGCTCTGGCTGCTCCATGCAGATTGACAGCTCAGGCTGCTCCATGCAGGCTGACAGCTCTGGCTGCTCCATGCAGACTGGCAGCTCTGGCTGCTCCATGCAGACTGACAGCTCAGGCTGCTCCATGCAGTCTGGCAGCTCTGGCTACTCCATGCAGACTGGCAGCTCTGGCTGCTCCATGCAGACTGACAGCTCTGGCTGCTCCATGCAGATTGACAGCTCAGGCTGCTCCTTGCAGGCTGCCAGCTCTGGCTGCTCCATGCAGACTGGCAGCTCTGGCTGCTCCATGCAGACTGACAGCTCAGGCTGCTCCATGCAGTCTGGCAGCTCTGGCTGCTCCATGCAGTCTGGCAGCTCTGGCTGCTCCATGCAGACTGGCAGCTCTGGCTGCTCCATGCAGACTGACAGCTCAGGCTGCTCCATGCAGACTGACAGCTCAGGCTGCTCCATGCAGGCTGACAGCTCTGGCTGCTCCATGCAGACTGGCAGCTCTGGCTGCTCCATGCAGTCTGGCAGCTCAGGCTGTTCCGAACAGGCAGGAGGCTCCGGCAGCGCTATAGAGGAGGAAGGCTCTGGAAGCGCTGAACAGGCGGGAGACTCCGACAGCGCAGGAGAGGAGGAAAACGCTGGCTGCGCTGAACAGGCGGGACGCACTGAAGGCCTGGTGCATGGTGCTGGAACTGGTGGTACTGGATCGAGGACACGCCCAGGAAGCCTGGTGCGGGGAGCTGCTACCGGAGGACTGGTGTGTGGAGGTGACTCTGAATAGACCGGACCGTGCAGGCGCACTGGAGCTTAAGCACCGAGCCTGCCCAACCTTACCTGGCTCGATGCCCACTCTAGCCCGGCCAATACGAAGAGCTGGTCTGAACCGCACCGGGCTATGCACCCGCACTGGAAACACCGTGCGCTCCATAGCATAACACGGTGCCTGCCCGGTCTCTCTTGCCCCCCCTGTGCAATAAATTTTTGGGGCTGCTTTTCAGGCTTCCTTGCCAACCGTGTTCCCTCGTATCGTCGGCTCCTCTGCTCTCCTAAGTGCCTCCACCTGTTCCCATGGGAGGCGATCTCTTCCGGCCAGTATCTCCTCCCAAGTGTAACAACCTTTGCCATCCAACACGTCTTCCCATCTCCATTCTCCGAATAATTCATCCTCCTTTCGCTGCTCCTGCTGTCGCTGCCTGTTACCACGCCGCTCGGTCCGTGTGTGGTGGGTGATTCTGTAACGGCGTTCGTCTGTTGAAGGAGAGTCGGACCAAAATGCAGCGTGGTGGTTACTCATGTTCTTTAATGAAGAATCGCGATACATGAAATAACATATCAAATATACAAAAACAACAAACGGAACGAGAAAACCTATCACAGCCTATCTGGTGAACAACTAACACAGAGACAGGAACAATCACCCACGAAATACACAGTGAAACCCCGGCTACCTAAATATGGTTCCCAATCAGAGACAACGAGAATCACCTGACTCTGATTGAGAACCGCCTCAGGCAGCCAAACCTATGCTACACCCCTACTCAGCCGCAATCGCAATACCTACAAAGCCCCAATACGAAACACAACAAAATAAACCCATGTCACACCCTGGCCTGACCAAATATATAACGAAAACACAAAATACTATGACCAAGGCGTGACAGCTGCAAGGATGAGGATTCTTGGATGCACAGACTCTGCTTCACAGTGCACACAAAGGACCAAGTATTTTGTACTAAAATGTAGACTTTTAATCTTGTTAATAAAATGAAACCTGATTCTGGGACGTCTCAGTGTGCAGTAATTTAGATTAGATTGATCTACAACACAAGTAGAAAAAAACCTGTAAGTATGTATCACACAGCTATTATGTACATTGTCAGCACTTAATTGTCATATAGAATGCATTGAAACACCTCAAAGATTTTTCAGCATTTTAATAAACCTTTATTCTTGATTCTGAAAGTAAACCACAAGACAAAAGCAACTGCTGAGAACAGACTTGTAAACAAGCGTCTATGGATTAAAATGTGTCAGTGTAGTTACAAATGTTTCTGAATATAAATATTTTTGAACAATAGTAAAACAGTGTCTGTTATGAACAGACATGTAGATAACAAAAGTGTCTATGGAATAAAATGAAAGTGTCTAGTGTCTTACTGTGGCCCCAGTCAATTGGTCCATATCCTCTTCTTGAAGTAAGGAGACTCTGGAGATCAGTGTGTATGGTGAGGAGAGGAGGAAAAAGGACAAGAAAAGAGAGGGAGGGGATTAGAGAATAAAGTCTGAAATAATTTGTATTTACCTCTGTGACAGGCCGGTGACATGGTGCATGACGTTCTCCAGAGATGTGCCTTTAATCATTTGTAATGCCTTTGCGAGTGATGTGTCAAGGAATGAGACTGCAGCTCTTTTCCCCCTTCTTCTCACACCCTTACCACTACTGCTGCTGCTCTGTGGCTTCGAGCCCTAAACACATTGTAACCATCCATAGCAACCTCAGAATACAGGGGTTTTATCAGTTAACCAGGTCTCAGATATAATAAAAATATCAGGGTCTGTCTGAGAGACCCAGATCTTGACATGATCCATTTAAGGTAATAAACTATGAATATTAAGATGTAAAAATGTCAAACCTTTTCTGCATTTAAATCATATGGAGTTTCAATACAAGTCAGATTACTTTGGAATTTCAGAACAACAGGAGACTCAAATTATAAAAGAAAACAAAGTAGGAATCTTAGTTACATTTAGCACCATTTGGCATGTCACCACTTTCAGACACAATATGTGTAACTCTCACAGTGACCAAAGAGGAGATGGTAAAACTGTCTTACATGTAATGCTAGTATTGTCCTCACATCAATTTAGTTGACCAATAACCTTACCAATGTTTGATGACCACAGCCGGGAGCCATTTTCACCCAGGTGAATTCCGTCTACCACAAAGTAGCCAGGCCTGTTCCAGAAGGAGTCAAAATTGTCGACGAAGGACATGCCCAAGTCCTTGGTCAGACGCATTAACCACTGGTGAAGAGACCAAAGATGGGTAAAACACTCAGTTAAAAACGGCGAGACAAATATATGTCCTGCTAATTTCTGAGCAATCTCAGAAATTAGAATCAATCTTTAATATCAGGAAACTGTGGACTGTGTTAGAATAACACATCACAACAAATTTTCTGAAATTGTCTCTGTTTTGCATTATACATTTATCATGTTGACTGTTTCCTTTAAACCTAGCTTGGGCTTGGTCATTTCTATGTGTTTGTTTCGTAATGATGTGTTGCATAACCTAGTTTGTTTCAGGCGTGATGTGGCGTAGATCTTCACTATCCCTCCTCCTGGGAGTGTTTTATTATTCATTGATTTCTTCTTTCCTCTTTTCCAATTAAAGAGATTAGATATAGCCTATTCCTTTTTGCAGCCCGTAGTGCTATACTTCTAATAACGTAGTAATAGTTATTAAAAGACCCCACTGTCTATGTGTGTGTGTGTGTGTGTGTGTGTGTGTGTGTGTGTGTGTGTGTGTGTGTGTGTGTGTGTGTGTGTGTGTGTGTGTGTGTGTGTGTGTGTGTGTGTGTGTGTGTGTGTGTGTGTGTGTGTGTGTGTGAGAGAGAGAAAGTGAGCCACACTTGTATACTCAAGGAGCGAACATGTATGGAATAAAGCAGGCAGTGCATTAAGAGAGATTTAATACACAAGTAACATAGTATGCATAATCTTCCATGAAGGGTTGTATACTGTGAACATCAAGACGCCAAAGTGGTAAACAAAGTTGTGGTTGTGTATCAACATGCTGCATCGCAAGAAAATGCTATTCCATCAGTCACTCAGTAGGCTGGGCACGACCAATAAGCAACAGAATAAATCACATCCAGCATGCCTGTCACGTTCATTGGAATAAATGTCGGACCAAGGCGCAGCGGATGTTGAGTTCCACATTATTTATTAGAAAGTGAAACTCTGTGACTACAGAGATGCTACGTGCACTAACTCAAAACAATATCCCATAACACACAGGTGGAAAAAATGCTACTTAAGTATGATCCCCAATTACAGACAAGGATAGCCAGCTGCCTCTAATTGGGAATCATACTAAAACACCAACATAGAAAAAACAAACTAGAACCCCCACATAGAAAATATAAACTAGAATAAACCCCTAGTCATGCCCTGACCTACTCTACCATAGAAAATGGCTTTCTATGGTCAGGACATGACAATGTCTTGCAGTCACGGAATTTGCATAATTAAACCAAGACGTGGTTGAGAGGGTTGCATTATGCAAATTAGGTAATGATTAAATGAGATTCCATACACAAATGTAATCATAAACAGGAAATGTTTAGCTTTCAGTTATTGCCTTTGATGATGCTACAGTTCATGGATAAAGCATTTAAAACATGTTGATATTAATAAAACAACAAGTTTATTAGCATGACGTTAGCAAGTTTGGACGGGATCTCTCTCCATGCTCACTCCACGTGGACCCATGTCGCACTCTGAGAGAAAAGGCATGAAAGAAATGGCAGTTGATAGCTTCGACTGGATGTTGTGACAAGGTTGTTATTACTTTCTGATTATTCATACAGATTTCTAATTATACTCCCCTATCATCTTAGTTTTCCTTCCTTTGTTTTTGTTTTACTTAAATAACAAATCTCACCAGATTGGGTCTGCTGGATGGTCGGAATTTCTCCCTAAGGAGAGTGCCAAGTCTAGGACAAAAAGGCTTCTTAACAGTTTTTACCCCCAAGCCATAAGACTCCTGAACAGTTCATCAAATGGCTACCCGGACTATTTGCATTGTGCCCCCCCCCCCCAAACCCTATTTTTACGCTGCTGCTACTCTCTGTTTATCATATATGCATAGTCACTTTAACTATACATTCAGGTACATACTACCTCAATTGGGCCGACCAACAAGTGCTCCTGCACATTGGCTAACCGGGCCATCTGCATTGTGTCCCACCCACCACCCACCAACCCCTCTTTTACGCTACTGCTACTCTCTGTTCATCATATATGCATAGTCACTTTAACCATATCTACATGTACATACTACCTCAATCAGCCTGACTAACCGGTGTCTGTATGTAGCCTCACTACTTTTATTGCCTCGCTACTGTATATAGCCTGTCTTTCTACTGTTGTTTTATTTCTTTACCAACCTATAGTTCACCTAATACCTTTTTTGCACTATTGGTTAGAGCCTGTAAGTAAGCATTTCACTGTAAGGTCTACTCCTGTTGTATTCAGCGCACGTAACAAATAAACTTTGATTTGATTTGATCCCTCTAACTCCCTGACCTGTAACTCTGCAGTGAGATCAAATTGTTATGGAAATTCTTACACAGGGACACTCAATGTCAATCTTAAATGAATCCTTGTTTATTGTCAGCACGCTAGAGAGGTTCCAACAAACTTGATGCACCATAGTGAACATCTGTCAGGAGCTCTAACGCAGCAGTCCCGTTAGTTCTCTTATGTACTGCACACAAGTCATATTTGCATGCTTTAGCTTATTCATAATTCATACATCATTAACGGTGGCTTCATTCATGTGACTGACCAATACTGGGTCACGCATGTGACAGAACAATACCTCACGAGGCTTCTTCTCTCTAAGCTGTTACCTTGAAACCTTGTACTGCCAAATTGCAGATACTGATAGTGAGGGTTCGTTCAATCAGTCACTTACAGAAAACGGTTATTAGAAAAGCACAAACATAGGACATAGAAATTGGTAAATAAAAAAGCACCAACATAACATTTCCCATCTAAAACAATTCGGAGTTTATGCATGTATTATGACGACATTTTGTGACGTTTTTGTTTGAATTGGGCTTCGGTATGGGTATTTTTGGCTGTTCGAGCCAAAGTTTGGGAGCCAAGTCTACACCCCTTCATTCATGATTGGTCAACTGTAGGGATTCTTGTCATTCAACGAGAGATGACTAATTTTCATGCAAATATTTTCATTGAGAAATACTGCGCCGAACATCTTAGTTAGATGTTAAATTGTGCAATCTTGACAAAAACGTTTCTTGAGTTATCATAGATTAATTCTGACTATTTTTAGGAAGTGTATACTGGCTACAGCATCTAAAAATGGACACACAGTACTATTGCCGCTTCTTTCTCGTTTTTCAAGCGGTCTTTTAAGGGACTAAGGAAGCACACTCGTTTGGTTCGCCTAGCCAACTTCATCTAGCCACCACCTGAGCTGAAGCATGCTGACATCTTTAGAAGGATGTGGACAAAGGAAAAGGTGATGTTACAGGATGCTGTATGAATGTATGGTCTAATAGAATAGAATTCAATACAACTTTATTGTCCATATGTTACAGCGAACAACCAAAATGTGTCTTCTGGTTCTGAGAGGGTAGAGAGATAAAAAGAAAGAAAGAGAGAGAGATGGGTGGATGAGTGGAAGAGAAGAGAGAGAAAAATAGATTGATTGACCAGATGGGACAGTGTGGCCTTGAGGATGTAACATATGTCTGGGGATCCTGTATCACTATGAATCTCTACTGGACCAATCAGACCCCCGTACTCTTCCCCATCTTCCCCATCTCCTTAAATTGTGGTCTATATGGTATGTCCTGTGACCATGTTTGGCTAGGACAGACTAGGAGGAAGCAAGGGAGGAGAGGAGGAGTGAGACAGAGGCTCAAGAGATTAGCCAGTAAGCAGGCATGCCGGCCTTTACCCTCTATCATGCTGGCCAATGTCCAATCCCTGCACAACAAACTGTATGAACTACATGCAAACATACAATACCCACCCAGAGAAGCCCAAGATATACTGTACAATAAGTCAGGGTGGTATTTGTGGATTTCTTTAGTGCCTTTAATACAGTCAGGTCTCACTTAATGGGTCAAAGCTCCAGAACATGAATTTCAATCCACATCTGATTCTCTGGGTCCTCTCCTTCCTGACAAATAGAGAACAGTTAGTCAGATTCAATGGTCATTGCAGCTTGTCCAGAACCATCTCTCACCACAAGGCTCTTTCATCTCACCTGTTTTATTCACCCTGTACACAGACGACTGTAGGAGCTCAGACCCAGAGATGATGTGCATTAAGTATTCGGATGACACAGTAATTATGCACACAGCAGGCAACTCAGGCTGAAATTGACTGTAGCATAGGCCGAACTACCTGGACCTCAATGCAACCAAAATCACAGACCAGGTCATTGACTTCAGAAGAGACCAATCTACCATCCCAGCCTGGAGATTAACGGACAGATCATTGAGTGAGTGGAGGACTACAAAAACCTAGAAACCATAATTTACAACAAGCTGTGTCAACAAAAATGTCATCAACGCCTGTTCTTTCTAAAGAAAATTAGGAAGTTTGATGTACACCAATCAATCATCAAAGCATTTTATATATGCTTCATAGAATCCATCTGTCTTTAATATTGTGGGGTGATTTGGTGCTCTAGGGAACACAAGTCAGAACCCATTAAACAGGATAATAATAATCGGTGGGAAGGTCATCGGAGCAAGCCAGGAACCCCTCATTGACATTTGTAAAAATCGAGTGAGAAAGAAGGAGGAACAAAAAGCATTTGTCAAAACACACACACTAAATGACCAGTGTAACCCCAACCCTCCGGGCACAGGTATAGAGCTCAGCTTCTAGTTTTGTGCCAACATCCATCAAACTCATTAATTCATGAAATGTTTATTTGTATATATGTGTATATACAATGGGATTGCATAGAATGCTTATATTCCTTTATACTGTAGCATACTTGTTTTTGTGTTCCATGTTGTTATGTGTCTTGTATGTACCATTCATCACAACACATCAAGTTCCCTTCCAGGAAATTAAAGTTATTTGAATTTGAATTGAATGTAACTATAATTAGAATGTACATAGAGACTTAAGACTGTTTCAACCTTCATCCTTGTTGCGTAGCCATAGTCACTGTTATTCTGTTCTGTATCCTGGCTGAGAGCAGCTCTCTGAATGACTGGAGCAATGGAAAGGGTGCTATGGAACTGTATATCATGTGCAACATTGTATGGTAACACTGTTGAAAATTTAATTTAAAAAAAAAACTAAGGCTTGTTTATTTAAACATCATGGCGACCAAAACAATAAGAAAGTTCATAAATTAAAGGTGAAAACCAAACAGCAACATTTCGGCCTCAGGCCATCATTAGTATAAATCATCATCACACACACCTGGCTTCTATTTCAAGGATAATTGTATATGTCACATGATCAAGCAAGAAAACACATCAGAAAATCTATGAATCTGGACCTAGTAGTCTCCAGAGTGCCACAGTGGTCTAAGGCACTGTAAATCAATTAAAATTTGATTTGTCACTTGCGACGAATCCACTGTGAAATGCTTACTTACAGGCCCTTAACCAACATTGCAGTTCAAGAAATACAGTTAATAAAATATTTACTAAATAAACTATAGTAAGAAAAATATCTAATCAATCAAAATGTAACACAAGAAATGTACATAACGATAACGAGTCTATATACAGGGGGTACCAGTACCGAGTCAATGTGCAGGAGTACAGGTTAATCAAGGTCATTTGTAAAGTGACTGTGCATAAATAATAGACCGTGAGTAGCAGCAGTGTAAAAACAAAGGGGGAGGACTAACGTCAATAGTCCAGATGGCCATTTGATTAGTTGTTCAACAGTTTTATGGCTTGGGGGTAGAAGCTGTTAAGGAGCCTTTTGGTCCTAGACTTGGCGCTCCGGTACAGCTTGCCGTGCAGTAGCAGAGAACAGTCTCTGACTTGGGTGACTCTAGTCTTTGACCATTTTTTGGGCCTTCCTCTGACACCGCCTAGTATATAGATCCTGGATGTCAGGAAGCTTGGCCGCAGGGATGTACAGGACCGTACACACTATCCTCTGTAGCGCCTTACAATCAGATGCCGAGCATTTGCCATAACAGGCGGTGATGCAACCGGTCAGGATGCTCTCGATGGTGCAACTGTAGAACTTTTTGAGGATCTGTGGACCCATGTCAAATATTTTCATTCTCCTGAGGGGGAAAAGGTGTTGTCATGTCCTCTTCACAACTGTCTTGGTGTGTTTGGACCATGATAGTTTATTGGTGATGTGGACACCAAGGAACTTGAAACTCTCGACCCACTCCATTTCAGTCCCATTGATGTTAATAGGGGCCTGTTCAGCCCTCCTTTTCCTATAGTCCATGATCAGCTCCTTTGTCTTGCTCACATTGAGAGGTTGTTGTCCTTGCACCACACTGCCAGGTCTCTGACCTCCTCCTTATAGGCTGTCCCATTGTTGTTGGTGATCAGGCCTATCATTGTTTGTGTCGTCAGCAAATCTAATGATGGTGTTGGAGTTATGCTTGGCCTTGGCCACGCAGTCATGGGTAAACAGGGAGTGCCGCCCCAGTGTTGAGGATCAGTGTGGCAGATGTGATGTTGTCTACCCTCACCACTTGGGGGCGCCTGTCAGGAAGTCCAGGATCCAATTGCAGAGTGAGGTGTTTAGTCCCAGGGTCTTTAGCATAGTGATGAGCTTTGTGGGCACTATGGTGTTGAACGCTGAGCTGTAGTCAATGAACAGCATTCTCACATAGGTGTTCCTTTTGTCCAGGTGGGAAAGGGCAGTGTGGAGTGCTACTGAGATTTCGTCATCTGTGGATGTTGGCTCGGTATGCGAATTGGAGTGGGTCTAGGGTATCTTGCATGATGGTGTTGATGTGAACCATGACCAGCCTTTCAAAGCACTTCATGGCTAATGACGTGAGTGCTATGGGGCGGTAATCATTTAGGCAGGTTACCTTCGCTTTCTTGGGCACAGGGACTATGGTGGTCTGTAGGTATTATAGACTCGGTCAGGGAGTCGGCACGGCAAGCTGTACCGGAGCGCCAAGTCTAGGACCAAAAGGCTCCTGAAAATGTCAGTGAAGACACTTGCCAGTTGTCCACAAATGCTTTAAGTACACGTCCTGGTAATCCGCCTGGCCCTGCGGCTTTGTGAATGTTGACCTGTTTAAAGGTCTTGCTCACATCAGCTACAGAGAGTGTGATCACACAGTCTTCCGGAGCACCACTCTCATGCATTTTTCAGTGTTGCTTAACTCTAAGCGAGCAAAAAAGGCATTTAGCTTGCCTGGTAGGCTCGTATCACTGGGCAGCTTATGGCTGGGTTTCCCTTTGTAGTCCGTAATAGTTTTTGCCACATCAGATGAGCATCAGAGCCGGTGTAGTAGGATTGTATTGATGCTTTGCTTGTTTGATGCTTCGTCTGAGGGCATAGCGGGATTTCTTATAAGCATCCGGATTAGTGTCCCGCTCCTTGAAAGCGGCAGCTCTAGCCTTTAGCTTGGTGCAGATGTTGCCTGTAATCCATGGCTTCTGGTTGGGAAATGTATGTACGGTCACTGTGGGGACGATGTTGTCGATGCAATTATTGATGAAGCCGGTGACTGAGGTGGTATACTCCTCAATACCATTGGATAAATCAAGGAACATATTCCAGTCTAAGCTAGTAAAACAGTCCTGTAGTGTAGCATCCGCGACATCTGACCACTTCCATATTGAGCGAGTCATTGGTACTTCCTGATTCAGTTTTTGCTTGTAAGCAGGAATCAGGAGGATAGAATTATGGTCAGATTTGCCAATTGGTGTTACGTCCTGACCTTAGTTCCTTTTTGTCAATCGTTGTCTCTGATTGAGAACCATACTTAGGCAGCCTGTTTTCCCACTATGGGTTGTGGGTAGTTGTTTTCCGTTTTAGTGTTTGCAACATACGGGACTGTTTCGATTTTTATTTATTCTCTTGTTCTTTTGTATTTAGTGTTAATTTAATTAAAGGAAATATGAACACTTACCACGCTGTGCTTTGGTCTACTCCTTCTTCCTCAGACGAACATCGTTACAATTGGAGGGCGAGGGAGAGCTTTGTATGCTTCTTTGTGTGTGGAGTAAAAGTGCTCTAGAGTTTATTTTCCTCTGGTTGCACATGTGACATGCTGGTATAAATTGGGTAAAAAAGATTTACGTTTGACTGCATTAAAGTCCCCCGGCCACTAGGAGCACCGCTTCTGGATTAGCATTTTCTTGTTTTCTTACGGCCTTATACAGCTCGTTGAGTGCGGTCTTAGTGCCAGCATCAGTTTGTGGTGGTAAATAGACGGCTTCGAATAATATAGTTGAGAACTCTCTTGGTAGATGTGGTGTAGTCTACAGCTTATAATGAGTTATTCTACCTCAGGTGAGCAATACCTCGAGACTTGTTTAATATTAGACATCGTACACCAGCAGTTTTTGAAAAATAGACACACACACCTGCCCCTCATCTTACCAGACGTAGCTGCTCTGTCCTGCCTAAACACGGAGAAGCCAGCCAGCCCTATATTTTCCTTGTCGTCGTTTGGCCAAGTCTCTGTGAAACATAAGATATTACAGTTTTTAATGTCCCGTTGGTAGGATAGTCTTAATCGTAGATCATCCAGTTTGTTTTCCAATGATTGCATGTTGGCCAATAATACTGAGGGTAGTGGTGCTTTACCTACTCCTCTGCAAATGTTTACAAGGCACCACACCCTCCTCCCCCTTTTTCTCTGTCTTTTCTTCATGCTGATGACAGGGATTTGGGCCTTGTCTTGACAAAGCAGTATATCCTTCGCGTCGAACTCATAAAAAAATGTCTTTGTCCAGTTCGAGGTGAGTAACCACTGTTCTGATGTCTAGAAGCTCTTTATGGTCATATTAGACGGTAGCAGCAACATTATGTAAAAAATGAGTTACAAACAATGCGAAAAAACAAACAAAATAGCACAGTCCCCTCCAAAACCTTGCAGTGCTAGATGCATCCCTACAGACCCGGATTTGATTCCGGGCTGTGTCACAGCTGACCACGACTGGGAGACCATGAGGAGGAGCACAATTGGCCCAACGTCGGGGCGGCAGGGTAGCCTAGTGGTTAGAGCGTTGGACTAGTAACCGGAAGGCTGTGAGTTCAAACCCCCGAGCTGACAAGGTACAAATCTGTCGTTCTGCCCCTGAACAGGCAGTTAACCCACTGTTCCCAGACCATCATTGAAAATAAGAATGTGTTCTTAACTGACTTGCCTGGTTAAATAAAGGTCAAAATTAAACATAAAGGAATAAAGGTGTCCGGGTTAGGGGAGGGTTTGGCCGGCCGAGATGTCTTTGTCCATTCGCACTGTAGTGACTCCTGTGGTGGGCCGGGCGCATACATACTGACACGGTCGCCAGTTGTACGGTGTTTCCTCCGACACATTGGTGCGGAAGCAGTGCAGCTTGGCAGGGTCGTGTTTCAGAGGACGCATGGGTCTCGACCTTCGCCTCTCCCGAGTCCATATGGGAGTTGAAGCGATGGGACAAGACAACTACCAGTTGGATATCACAAAATGAAGGTGAAAAAGGGGCAGAAAAATATTTTTTTAAACATTATTAATAATAATAATCTGTACCTAGTAGAATAGAATGCCTGATCTAGATCATATACAAAAGCGGACAGAGAAATATCATCAACTTTTTCTTTTACATATACCATATGAACAATGTGTACTGTACACTGTGTGACATGTGCTCCCTATCTCCCACACTCTTTCTCTCTCTCTTTCTGTCCCTTTCTGTCTTTTATCTACACTCTCTGTCTGATTCTACCTGGTTGTAAAGATGCTCCTATATGAATGTTCTGAAGATAACCAACACAATTTCACTTTCTCACTTCTCTCTTTAAATATATAGACCTGCTCAGCTTTGATGTATCGAAGGTGGGAAAGGTACAGTAATGGGAAATCAACCAAGGTCCTCTTCTAAGAGACTCTAAGTAGATGACTGTCCCAGAGTAGCGGTGCTTTAACAAAAGCACCATCACAGTAGAGGAGAGAGCTCTCAATGCTGCAGAGCAGAAAGGGATGGAGAGTGGAACAGCTCTGTGTTGTGATGTGAGCGTCCACTCAACTCTCACTCAGCTGCTCTCAACCTTCAGTACAGCAGCACCACTTCAGTCAGGTGCAGTCTTAGTATTTATTAGGATCCCCATTAGCTGTTGCCATGGACAGACCTCTCCCCATCATAGCTTCTGTTGCGTCATGACATGTTTTGACCATGTCAGTTTACAATCTCGGGAAGGGTTTTCTAAACTCGGTCCTGCGGCCTCCCAGAGGTGCACATTTTGTATTGATGATGAGTAGATTATTTGAATCAGCTATGTAGAGCTAGGGCAAACACCAAAGCATGTACCCCTGGGAGGTCCCAGGACCAAGTTTGGGAAACGCTGATCTTGGGTTACACCAAGCAGTTTAGTATTTTCAACTTGTTCAATTTCCACATTAGTTTAGCAAATGATTCATTGCAAATACAATGATTTTAGTTTTCTATATATTTAGGACTAGCTTCTTACTTGCCACCCATTCTAAAACTGAGTGCAGCTCTTTGTTAAGTGTAGCAGTGATTTCATTTGCTGTGGTAGATGACGTCTATAGTGTTGAGTCATCCCAGGGGTACACACAGGCTTTACTCAATGCCAGTGGCAGGTCATTAGTAAAAATGTAAAAATGTAAGGGGCCAGGACAGCTATAAGTAACTCATGATCTGTGATATGGCAGAGGATGTAAAGCCATAATACATGTTTTTTTTAGCAGCAGACAATGATCGGTAATGTCAAAAGCTGTACTGAAGTCGAATAAAACAGCACCCACTATCTTCTTATCAATTTCTTTCAGCCAATGATCAGTCATTTGTTTTAGTGCCTTTCATGTTGAGTGCCTTTCCCTATAAGTGTGCTGAAAGTCAGTTGTTAATTTGTTTTCTGTGAAATAGCATTGTATCTGGTCAAACACCATTTGACGGTAGCAGGCTGTTTGTTCACCTGTTTGAACCAGGCCTGAGGACACACACTTTACTGTAGGCTTAGATTGAAGAGAAGGCAAATAGAAGTGGCAGTCGGAGTCGCTACCATCCACAGTAATTGTCCATCCAAGTTGTCAGTATCAGGTGGTTTGTCATTATTGATAGACAACAATACTTTTGACAACAATACTTTTTTCACCTCTTCCACATTCACTTTGCGGAATTCAAATGACAACGCTTGTCTTTCATAATTTGGTCAATTATGCATGGATTTGAAGGTTCAGAGTTTGTTGTTTGCATGTCATTCCTAAGTTTGCTACTCTAAGTCATGGGTCATAGGGTTTTGTGATGAGCCATCTGATTCAATGAAGGACGGAGTTAATCTTTTTGCCCAAAATATAATTTAAGGTACTTTAAAACTATGTTACTATCATCTTTTCTATCGTTTTTTTCTCCCCTTTATATCATACTACAGTTTCACCTTCTTTTGTTTAGACAACATAATTTATCCTACCTCATTCTCCTACCTCGTACCTAATTTACACACACTGTATATAGATTTTTTTCTATTGTATTATTGACTGTATGTTTGTTTATTCCATGGGTAACTCTGTGTTGTTGTTTGTGTCGCACTGCTTTGCTTTATCTTGGCCAGTTTGCAGTTGTAAATGAGAACTTGTTCTTAACTAGCCTACCTGGTTTAAATAAAAGTGAAATTATTATTTTAATTCTCAATTTACAGTATGTTTGCCAACAACCTGTGCAGCCAAACTTACTTGCCATTTGCCTCGTCCTTCTGTAACATACCATTTCTTTTATTCCTCATCAATCCAACCGGAAGAAACTATCTCATAAATATGTCAAGTGCGGAATCTGGTTGCTCCTCATTACAAACAACAGACCAGCAAATATTATTTACATCTTCAACATAGGAATCACTACCCAACCCCTTGTATGATCTCGTATACACAATTTTAGGCCCAACTTTGTTTTTTCTAGATTATGCCTACTATATTATGATCACTACACCCGATGGGTGTGGATACAGCTTTAGAGCAGATTTCTGCAGCATTAGTAAAGATGTAATCAATACAGGTGGATGATTTCTTTCCTGTGCTATTTGTATATACCCTGGTAGGTTGACTGATTACCTGAACCAGATTGTAGGCAGTTGTTACAGTTTGAATATTTTTCTTGAGTTGACAGCTTGATGAAAACCAGTCAATATTTAGGTCACCCAGAAAATACACCCCTGTCTTAATATCACATTTCAAGTATTTCACACATATTATCAAAATCCAGAATTTTTGCACTCGGTGGTCTACAGCAAGTTCCCACAAGAGTAGGCTTTAGGTGAGGCAGTTGAACCTATGGCCATATTATTTTACAGGTATATGACTCTGAATATATACAGCAACACCTCCCCCATTGTCGTTCCTGACTTGTCTCTAGATTTTATAACCATATGTTGGTACCACTGTATCAAAGCAATTATCTAAGTGAGATTCAGCGATAACCAGAATATATCAATGTTATCTGATGTTATCTACAATTTATTGATTTCATTAACCTTGTTTCTAAGGCTACATACAGTGCCTTCAGAAAGTATTCAGACCGCTTCCCTTTTCTACATTATTTTAAGTTACATCGTTATTTGAAAATTGATTTAATTGTTTTTTTTTCCTCATCAATATACACACAATACCCCATAATGACTAAGCAAAAACTATTTTTTTTAAAGATATTTAAAACAGAAATATCACATTTACATAAGTATACAGACCCTTTACTCAGTACTTTGTTGAAGCATCTTTGGCAGCAATTATGCTCTCAAGGTCTGTCAGGTTGGATGGGGAGTGTTCCTGCACAGCTATTTTCAGGTCTCTCCAGAGATGTTTGATCAGGTTCAAGTCTGGGCTCTCTCTGAGCTTCTCAAGGACATTCAGAGACTTGTCCCGAAACCACTCCTGCTTTGTGTTAGCTGTGTGCTTTGGGTCGTTGTCCTTTTGGAAGGTGAACCTTCACCCCATTCTGAGGTCCTGAGCGCTCTGGAGTAGGTTTTCATCAACGATCTCTCTGTACTTTGCTTCTTCATCTTTGCCTCAATCCTGACTAGTCTCCCAGTCCCTGCCGCTGAAAAACATCCCCACAGCATGATGCTGCCACCCCCATGCTTAGCCGTAGGGATGGTGCCAGGTTCCTTCCAGACTTAACACTTGGCATTCAGGTCAAAGAGTTGAATCTTGGTTTCATCAAACCAGGGAATCTTGTTACTTGTGGGCTGTCTTTTACTGAGGAGTGGCTTCCGTCTGGCCACTCTACCATAAAGGTCTGATTGGTGGAGTGCTGCAGAGATGGTTGTCCTTCTGGAAGGTTCTCCCATCTCCACAGACAAACTCTAGAACTCTGTCAGAGTCACCATCGGGTTCTTAGTAACCTCCTTGACCAAGGCCCTTCTCCCGGGATTGTTCAGTTTGGCCGGGCGGCCAGCTCCAGGAAGAGTTTGGCTGTTCCAAACTTCTTTCATTTAAGAATGACGGAGGCCACTGTGTTCTTGGGGACCTTCAATGCCGCAGACATTTTTTGGTACCTATCCCCAGATCTGTGCCTCGACACAATCCTGTCTCGGAGCTCTACAGACAATTCCTTCGACCTCATGGTTTGTTTTTTTGCTCTGACATGCCACATAACTGTGAGACCTTATATAGACAGGTCTGTGCATTTCCAAATCATGTCCAATCAATTGAATTTACCACAGATGGACTCCAATCAAGTTGTAGAAACATCTCAAGGATGATCAATGGAAACAGGATGCACCAGAACTCAATTTAAAGTATCATAGCAAAGGTTCTGAATACTTATATAAATAAGTTATTTCTGTTATTTATATATGTTTTATACAAAAGTTTCTACAAACCTGTTTTCGCATTGTCATTATTGGGTATTGTGTGTAGATTGCTGAGGATTTGTATTTATTTAATACATTTTATAATGTAACAAAATGTGGAAAAAGTCAAGGGGTCTGAATACATTCCGAAGGCACTGCATGTTGATATGGGCTTGTACACCTGAAGGACAACATTCTCCAGGTATAGCAAACATACATGATCCACACACACACACACACACACACACACACACACACACACACACACACACACACACACACACACACACACACACACACACACACACACACACACACACACACACACACACACACACACACACACACACACACACACACACACACACACACACACACATCAACAGCCGGCTATAAATGGGGGAGCAAAAGGTACCTGGCTTGGTTCAGAATTTAGAACCCTGTTGGCTGGGTTCTGAGGAGCCCCTGAGAAACACATGAGTCATTCCATTAACAGGGGGCACATCTACCCAATCTATCTCCTCTGCTGATTAACTGCAGTGTGGTGGGCGTGAAGGAGCGGGTATCTATGGAGAGGCATCACACACATGGGCAATCTTTCAGGAAGAGATTAGCTGACATTGCATCGCCATCTGATGGTCATAGAGGAAAAATGCATTCCATCACCACTTAGGCCTGTGTCAATGAACAGCAGTAGACTACCATAAGAACCATTTTATAAACAGAAAGTATTACATCAAACCAGAGAATATTAAAGTGAATTGTAAATCTGCCAATCCAGTCATCATTTGCAGAGTAAAATAACATTGCTATATGTCTGTCAGGAAGATCAAATCATGAATGATATCATCTCATGAAAATGATCTTATTTGGTGTGACAAATGAGCAGGTAATTAAACACCAGCAACATCTTTCACATGCACCTTTACCTTTTCGAGCTGCTATGAATGATCACTGAAGGATGCCTAGCCTAGGGACAAGATGGCGGGTATGCCCAAATGTTTGTCGGATTAGGAGATGGAGTCAGGGGAACCCATAGAGGTTGGTAAGAAGGCAGGCAGGGAAAAAATGAAAAAAGTGGAACATATCATGTTCATGTGTAGATTTTTTGAATTTCTACTGTACAGAGGGAGTGTGCGCTTTGCATTACTCGACCTGGGAAAATAACTGTGAATTGCTTTCCCCTCCGGAGCAGGGCAACATTGAAAGGAGTGATAACTGAAGTGGTGTTAAGTGTTGAAAAGGTTCAACTAAAGTTGAAGATTCCCTGTGTCTGTGACGCCCTACGTTTGGTGCGAAGTAGAACCGGTGGGGAGCGTGGTGAAACAGAGGAGTCATTGTCAGTCCTTTAGAGTTTTAATTCAGAGTCTCTACCAGACTAAGTCATGTTAGGATACAGTATATCAGTTATCCTGTTAGAGCTTTTGTGCTGAATCCCCTGCTCTGTTTCAGGTGCAACATTTAGAGCCAATTTATGCTTGATCTGAAAATGTGGTCGGTGGCGCCAATGGATGATGCAATTGCGGCAAATTGTGGTCGGTGGCGCCTATGGATGATGCACTTGCGGCAAATTGAGCTCGGTACTGCATCGCCGTGCATGTGCCTCTCAAATTTTACATGATTGGTTGACGGTAGGTGAGGTCGGAAGGTCCTGTGTAAACACAAACTCACTTCCTTGACAATTTCCTTCACAAAACTCTGCATTGCTCGGTGAAGCGCAATAAGTATGAATGCACTGACTTATGCAGAGGCCATATCACCATAAATGCTGCATTTACAGGCAATTCAGACTTCTTACGGGCAATGCAGACTTCTTACGGGCAATGCAGACTTATTATGGGCAATGCAGACTTTTACGGGCAATGCAGACTTCTTACAGGCAATGCAGACTTCTTACGGGCAATGCAGACTTCTTACGGGCAATGCAGACTTCGGATTGACCATGCAGCTTCTTTTATGGTCATGTTGCAGCTGTCTGAAGGAGGGAGATTACAAGATGTGGGAAGTGTGTAGGGGGGCATGGGACAGAGGATTGTGTATTTCGGTGGATAAAGTAGTGTGTGTAAACTGTAGGGGTGCGAGATAGGCAGGTCGAAGTTGCCAGAGTCAGAATAGTGCAGAGGGTGTCATATGCTGAGGCAGTGAAGAAAGTGGAGGAGGATGGGTCAAATGTGAGGGATCCTGAGAGGATCCCAGTGAGAAGTAGATTTGTGCCAGCACAGAGGGATAGGCCAACGAGAGATATATGTTTCATTAAGGTTGGCTTCTTACCGTTCATAGCATTGGTTATCAACTGTACCACAGAAATGGAACGTCAATTATAGAGAATAGATGTTGTGGTGGCAGCTGCAGAGAAGTATTTGTGTACACAAGATTTGGCCAGAAGAGTTACAGGGTGTGTTAAGGAGTGGTGTCCGCCCTCCCATGCAGTTGGCAAATAGAGTCCTCCAATCTTCACGGTGGGAACCACACATGCGGAGATCATCCGTTCACCTACTCTGCATCACCTACTCTGCACCTACTCTGCATCTCACAAAGACATGGCGGTTGGAACCAAAAATCTCAAATTTGGACTCATCAGACCAATGGACAGATTTCCACCAGTCTAATATCCATTGGTCGTGTTTCTTGGCCGAAGCAAGTCTGTTCTTCTTATTGGTGTCCTTTAGTAGTGTTTTCTTTGCATCAATTTGATCATGAAAGCCTGATCACACAGTCTCCTCTGAACAGTTGATGTTGAGATGTGTCTGTTACTTGAACTGTGTGAAGCATTTATGTGGGCTGCAATCGGAGGTGCAGTTAACTCTAATGAACTTATCCTCTGCTACAGAGGTAAATCTCGGTCTTCCTTTCCTGTGGCGGTCCTCATGAGAGCCAGTTTCATCATAGCGTTTGATGTTTTTCGCAACTGCACTTGAATAAACATTCAAAATTTTCCAGATTGACTGACCTTCATGTCTTAAAGTTATGATGGACTGTCGTTTCTCTTTGCTTATTTAGTCACATGCGCCAAATACAACAGGTGTAGACCTTGTAGTGAAATGCTTACATATGAGCCCCTAACCAACAGTGCAGTAAAAAAAGAAAGAAAAAAAGAATAAGAATAAGAAATAAAAGTAACAAGTATTTAAAGAGCAGCAGTAAAATAACAATACCAAGACTATATACAAGCGGGCTCCGGTACAGAGTCAATGTGCGGGGCCAACAGTTAGTCGAGGTAATTGAGGTAATATGTACATGTAGGTAGAGTTATTAAAGTGACTATGCATAGATGATAACAACAGAGAGTAGCAGTGGTGTAAAAGAGGGGGGGGGGGCAATGCAAATAGTCTGGGTAGCCATTTTATTAGATGTTCAGGAGTCTTATGGCTTGGGGGTAGAAGCTGTTTAGGACCTAGACTTGGCCTCTTGGACCTAGACTTGGCGCTCTGGTACCACTTGTCATGCAGTAGCAGAGAGAACAGTCTATGACTAGGGTGACTGGAGTCTTTGACAGTTTTAGGGCCTACCTCTGACACCGCCTGGTATAGAGGTCCTGGATGGCAGGAATATTTGCCCCAGTGGTGTACTGGGCCATACGCACTACCCGATGGATCTGAGGAGCCATGCCAAATCGTTTCAGTCTCCTGAGGGGGAATGTGTTTTGTTGTGCCCTCTTCACAACTGTCTTGGTTTGTTTGGTCCATGATAGTTTGTTGGTGATGTGGACACCAAGGAAATTGAAGCCCTCAACCTGCTCCACTACAGCCCTGTCGATGAGATTGGGGGCGTGCTCGGTCCTCCTTTTCCTGTAGCCCACAATCATCTCCTTTGTCTTGATCACATTGTGGGAGAGGTTATCCTGGAACCACACGGCCAGGTCTCTGACCTCCTCCCTATAGGCTGTCTCATTGTTGTTGGTGATCAGACCTACCACTGTTGTGTCGTCAGCAAACTTAATGATGGTGTTGGAGTCATTGCGGATTAGGAGACAGCAGCTGACAAATAAATATTGGGTCAACCTACAGGGACATGCGGTGTCTCCTCCTGCAAAAGCGATTTTACAGGCATGCTGGGAACATGAGTGAGGACAGAACACAAGCTTTGGGTGGATGGGTAATACTCAGACGAGGGAGATGGGACTGTATGGAAGGGAGGGGTGGCAGTCAGGAAACATATTCCAAATAATCTGGCTGTATATACGGCGGAGCTGATTTCCAATGTTGGCCTTCCAGTGGGCGGAGAAAGTCAAGCCAGACATAGTACTTATTTGCTATGATTCATGTGCAGTGTTGATGAGTCTGCAGTCCTTTAGCTCATGATGTACTACAAACCCATGGCAGGATTAGACGAATGGGTATACAGAGAAGAGTTACTTGGGTCACAGCCCATGTGGGAGTGGAGGGGAACGAGGCAGTTGAAGTACTGTACTGGCTAAACAAGCACTTAGTCATGCGGATGTTGATGTTGTCGTTTCAATGAGCAAGGCAGACGCAAAAAGCCTAATATGGACAGTGAGTGTGCAGAGATGGCAAGAGCTGTGGAATAGAGATACCAATGTCAGGCATTTATTTCAAGTACAGAAGAAAGTCGGGGAGGACAGTAGGAATGGACATAAGAAAGGAGACTATTTTTGCAAGAATTAAGGGTGAGACACAGCCAATTGAATAAGACTTTAAATGTGATAGGAAAGCATCCAACAGGAAAGTGTGATTATTACCAGAAAACAGAGATAGTGGAGCATGTATTTGTTATGAGTGTCTCGTCATTTAACATTCAAACAGTATTGATACAGTACGGGCAGCATTAGAGGGAAAGAGAGAGGTTGAGAACAAAATATTTGAATCTGTATTTTTTAAGAGAAATGGGGCTGGCAGGTAGGATTTAGTTTCTCCCTCCAGTGCAGTAGGTGACGGCAATGAACCATAATTGTGGATGCCAACCGCCGATAAACCCCACCGAAGAAGAAGAAGAAGAAGGAAATTCCGGTCAACTTTCAGATTTTCACGCGCGCTCGAATGTCAGACAAAGAATTGCGGGTACATTCAGTTATCAACATTTTCGATTAAATCAATACATTTGCATAACTTCAGAAATGACAACTGCTGATTACGACCAGGCTTCTCTACCGGACTTATTGCCTCTGTACTACCGCCGACTTTTCCCTTTCTCTCAATACCACCGGTGGCTGAACTATGGAGGAGGTGAGTACAGTAAGCTAGCTACTGCTAGCCTCTACGCTTCCGAGTGGGAAGTTCTCTCTCCCCACTCGAACAGTTGTTTTATTCAGAATGTTCAATAAACTCTATCGGTTGGTTGTCAGCGAACGTTATGTTGCTAGAAATGAGACAAACATAAACAGCAACGTTTTTTAACGGCAGTACCAGCAAAGGACAGTATAATTTGAATATAGGCTAAAACTCTAGTGTCGGTAGAAGAATCATAGGAGTAACTATTTTATTGGACGTATCGAGAGAAGTGGGAGGATCAGGCGTAACATGGTTTCTCCACAGGTAGAGAATCAAGGTCCAAACACGTGAAAGAAACACCCTATTCCCTCAGCCCCCAAATTAAATGGGCACTTCTGATGACGTCTGAAGAATATACACTTGCAGGGCAAGGGAGGAAGGAATCATTTTTAAATGGACCACCCGTAGCCTGAAATTAATCACTTGTTCATCCCGCGATGATTGTTTTCAGCCACCGTAAACTTGTGGGTGGTTTATATGCGCTGCAGTCAATTGAGTGCATGTCTACGTATATTAAATATAATTATTAATATATGCCTACAGTATGATAGGTAGCAAATTAATTACCTAACTAACGTTAGCCTGCCGAGCTGGAACTTCTGAAGGAACATTATTTCTACAATTTCCAAAAGATACCCAAACAAAAATATTTACTTTACATAGTAGCGACATTTCTAACTTATTTGCATTCGTTGTTAATAATAGACGCTAATCAAAAGTCACCGGTCCTAAAAGTGAATCAGAATGAGATCGTCAAACCTGTTACATGTGTGACGATGTATATTGATTTCTCCATTGATTTTTTAAAATTTTTCGCTGGCTTTTCTTGGCGGATGTACAATCTTCGCGAATTGAATTATGGGGCGTTTCAGACCAGGAGTGAACATGATTGGTAACTCGCAAAGCCGACTAAAAACAAGGGCTGATCGGCTTACGTTGCAAACTTCCCTTGCTTGGCTAATCATTTGGACCATCCTCCAAGATGGTGAGGCGGATTATGCCAAGGGCATAAAGCGAGGGTAAGTGGACAAGGGTGTGTCTCTTAAGTGTTTGGACCCCAGTGGGAGTAGATAGATTTTGTTCCCAAAACTATAATCTGTTATGAAAGGGAAAGGGGGGATACCTAGTCAGTTGTACAACTGAATGCATTCAACTGAAATGTGTCTACAGCATTTAACCCAACTCCTCTGAATCAGAGAGATGTGGGGGGGCTGCCATAATCCATATAAATTTAGGAAATGTATTAAAAAAATACTAAATTGATATCACATTTACATAGGTATTTAGACCCTTTACTCAGTACTTTGTTTAAGCACCTTCGGCATCTATTACAGCCTCGAGTGTAATTGGGTATGACGCTACAAGCTTGGCATACCTGTATTTGGGGACTCTCTCCCATTCTTCTCTGCAGACCCTCTCGAGCTCTGTTCGGTTGATGGGGAGCGTTGCTGCACAGCTATTTTCAGTTCTCTCCAGAGATGTTGGATCGGGTTCAAGTCTGGGCTCTGGCTGCGCCACTCAAGGACATTCAGAGACTTGTCCCGAAGCCACTCCTAAGTTGTCCTGGCTGTGTGCCTAGGGTCGTTGTCCTGTTGGAAGGTGAACCTTCGCCCCCAGTCTGGGGTCCTGAGCACTCTGGAGGAGGTTTTCATCAAGGATCTCTCTGTACTTTGCTTCGTTCATATTTCCCTCGATCCTGATTAGTCTCCCAGTCCCTGCCACTGGAAACATCCCCACAGCATGCTGCCACCACCATGCTTCACCATAGGGATGGTGCCAGGTTTCCTCCAGATGTGACGTTTGGCATTCGGGCTTCATCAGACCAGAGAATCTTGTTTCTCATGGTCTGATTCCTTTAGGTGCCTTTTGGCAAACTCCAAGCGGGCTGCTGTGCATTTTACTGAGGAGTGGCTTCTGTCTGGCCACTCTACCATAAATGCCTGATTTGGTGGAGTGCAACAGAGATGGTTGTCCTCCTGGGAGATTCTCGCATCTCCACAGAAGAACTCTGGAGCTCTGTCAGTGACCATCGGGTTCTTGGTCACCTCCCTAACCAAGGCCCGTCTCCTCTGATTTCTCTGTTTGGCCAGGCGGCCAGCTCGAGGAAGAGTCTTGGTGGTTCCAAACTTCCATTTAAGAATGATGCAGGCCATGGTGTTCTTGGGGATCGTCAATGCTGCAGACATTTTTTGGTACTCTCCCCAGATCTGTACCTTGACACAGTCCTGTTTCAGGGCTCTTCTGACAATTCCTTTGACCTCGTGGCTTGTTTTTTGCTCTGACATGCCGCATAACTGTGGGACCAATAATTGACCGCTCTGTGCCATTCCAAATCATGTCTATTCAATTTAATAAAAAAAGTGCTGTTTGAATGAATATTAAATGAATATGCCTACCACCGCTCAGTCAGATACACGCTAGATAATATCTAGTAATATCGTCAACCATGTATAGTTAACTAGTGATTATGATTGATTGTTATTTATAATATAAGTTTAATGCTAGCTAGCAACTTACCTTGGCTTACTGCATTCGTAACAGGCAGTCTCCTTGTGGAGTGCAACGAGAGGCAGGTCGTTATTGCGTTGGACTAGTTAACTGTAAGGTTGCAAGATTGGCTCCCCCGAGCTGACAAGGTGAAAATCT
This sequence comes from Oncorhynchus gorbuscha, assembly GCF_021184085.1. NCBI lineage: Eukaryota > Metazoa > Chordata > Actinopteri > Salmoniformes > Salmonidae > Oncorhynchus > Oncorhynchus gorbuscha. Next base: position 23,672,910 of record NC_060182.1, on the reverse strand, counting down.
GTCGTTCTGCCCCTGAACAAGGCAGTTAACACACCGTTCCTAGGCCGTCGTTGAAAATAATGTGTTCTTAACTGATTTGCCTCGTTAAATAAAGGTATAAAAACAAAACAAAAATTTAACAACTCGGCGCCCAAAAATACCGATTTCCGGTTGTTAAGAGAACTTGAAATCGGCCCTAATTAATAGGCCATTCCGATTAATGGGTCGACCTCTAGTCGACATGCTTAATTGCATCACTTGTCTTGAGCCGTGTTCACAGTTGGCTTTGAACAGGGCACCTTCCAAAACAAATACAATCAACTTGCATCCAGTGCAAAACATGCCTAATAGAATCTCCTCACCAGATTACTGGGGATATTTTGTCTCAAATTTCCAACAGCATAGGGCATGTAAGGATTTTAACAGCTTTGCAGACAATGACATTGTGCCCCATGCCTCTGGCATTTTTTGACTGAAACAGTTTTGCCCCTCCAACAACACACTTGCTATCTAGTTCACAACCAGTCAAGTTTAATGGTTGAGAACGTCTTTTGCAACCCCTCAGTGACAAAGAACTACTTCCAGAATCGAGAGTTCTCCTTCACGTTGAAGGATGACATCTACGTACGATATCAGTCGTTCAGCACACAGAACGAGCTGGAGAAGGAGATGCAGAAGATGAACCCGTACAAGATTGACATTGGAGCAGTCTACAGTCACAGGGTGAGGATCCATTACCCACTGTCTGGATCTGACCACCACTTACTCACATACTCTTGCCCTCTTCTCCCTTTATCTGTCTCTATCTCTCTCACACACCTCTCGTCACTCAAGTGTCCATTCTATTTTTCTTCTTCTGCCACCCTCAGCCCAATCAGCGCAACACAGTCAAGTCTGGATCCTTCCAGGCTCTGGAGAAGGAGCTGGTGTTTGATATTGATATGACAGACTATGATGACGTCAGAAGCTGTTGCAGGTACTTGATCACATTAGCCAGAAAGTGTCTGTAGTTCAACCATCTTTACGATTGTAAAGTTGTGGAGTATGTTTGAATGTACAACAGATTCTAATTTGGGGATTAATATTTTTGAAGTTTTGGGGATCTGGGACCGTTCATTAGCTGTCTTGTTTTGCAGTGGTGCAGACATCTGCCCAAAGTGCTGGACTCTGATGACCATTGCCATCCGTATATTGGACCGGGCCCTTCGAGGTGAGTCAGAAAAACGGTTAGTTTTCACAGGATTAAAAGAGGTTCAAGACAAGAGCTCAATCTTTCTATTGGTCATTTTACAAAATTGTCTGATGTTGATTAATTTTCATTGTTACCTGTGTTTGTTGACTTTTTTCTGGGGTGCTCCAGATGACTTCGGTTTCCGGCACTGCCTGTGGGTGTACTCTGGCAGGAGAGGGGTGCATTGCTGGGTGTGTGACGAGGCCGCCCGGAAGCTCTCTGTGGCGGCACGCTCCGCTGTGGCTGAGTACTTGAGTCTGGTCAAGGTAAGACCACTTCTCATGACATCATAACCCACTCTAGGCTAAAAGAGGTTTCCAACAATCAAGGGTTACACTCTTCTTGGCTATATTTTAATGGATTAGTAGACTCAATCACATGCAATATTTGATAGAGGTGATGCGGGAGCCTTACATTTATCGACTTCTGTTCATTTGAGTCAAGAAGTTCTGAGTAAAGAAATGCTAACAATCATAAGATCAACATCATCAAAGTGATATCAACACTGGAGATTGTCACACAAATTCTGTTCTTCAGGGTGGAGATGAGACTGTGAGGAAAGTTGTGCTGTCAGACCCAATTCATCCATTCATCACGTAAGATCACGTTTCAGAGCCATACTTGTATCCTTGTTAGCTGTTGTGGGTTCTACTAGTTGAGAAAAGGACCATTCATTTAAGTTGTTGTCTAACTGTTAAAGGGCAGAATCATGTTGAATTTTGATTGACCAGTTGACCTCTAACCCTCATCTCCCCTCCAGGGAATCCCTGACTGTGGTGGAGCACTACTTCTCCCAGTACGCTCTGCTGGGACAGGACATACTGGGTAGCAAAGAGGCTGTAGACAAAGTGCTGGCTCTTTTACCTGAAGATATCCTTTTCCTCTGTGCCACTTTTCATATGATATTTGGCGTGCATACAGTACATACACTCAGTGGCCAGTTTATTAGGTACCCCACCCAGTTCACGAAAATAGATTGCTCCTACAGACGATGAGTCACATGGCCATGGCTTGCTTATATAAAGCTGGCAGACGGGTATCGAGGCATTGTTACTGTTCGGTTGAACGTTAGAATGGGCTAAACGAGTGACCTAAGCGACTTTGAGCGAGGTATGATTATCAGTGCCAGTTCCAGTGTCTCAGAAATGGCCGGCCTCCTGGGCTTTTCACGCATGTCAGTGTAGGCTTTGCCAAGAATGATGCGGATATCATTTATTTATTAATTTTAAATTTTCCTGTTCCGACAGGTGCATGATAATGGCCCATTCTAAATACAAACTAATTTTGCACATATTATTTAGTATATGTGAAGACTAGATTAATTTGAGAAATCACATGTGAATGATGCACAGCGCATGCATTTTTCAGCAACTTTTTCAAATCATAATCTCATGCATAATGTTGCCTAGCCCATAGGCCTATATGTTTTGCTAAGGTTCATCACAACTGAAGTGGCCAAATAATGCCAAACGTAGCCTATAGGCAGTAGCGTGAAGTACTGAAGTAAATATACTTGAAGTACAACTTAAGTAGTTTTTTAGGGTATCTGTACTTTACCATTTATATACAGAAAATAAATATAAACGCAACATAATACAATTTCAAAGATTTTGCTGAGTTACAGTTCATATAAGGAAATTAGTCAATTTAAATACTTTCATTAGGCACTAAATCTATGGATTTCACATGACTGGACAGGGGCGCAGCCGTGGGTGGATCTGGGAGGGCATAGGCCCCACCCACTCGGGAGCCAGGCCCAGCCAATCAGGATGAGTTTTTCCCCACAAAAATACTTTATTAGACATAACTCCTCAGCACTCCCCCTCAGACGATCCCGGAGGGGAAGAAGCCGGATGTGGAGGTCCTGGGCTGGCGTGGTTACATGTGGTCTGTGGTTGAGTCCAGTTGGACGTACTGCCAAATACTATAAAACGGCTTATGATAGAGATATTAACATTACATCTCTGGCAACAGCTCTGGTGGACATTCCTGCAGTCAGCATGCAAATTGCAAGCTCCCTCAACTTGAGACGTTGTGTGACAAAACCTCACATTTTAGTGGCCTTTTATTTTCCCCAGCACAAGGTCCACCTGTGTAATCATCATGCTGTTTAATCAGCTTCTTGATATGCCCACCTGTCAAGTGGATGGATTATCTTGGCAAAGGAGAAATGCTCAGTAACAGGGATGTAAATACGTTTGTGCACAAAATTAGAGAGAGAAAAGCTTTTGGTGCGTATGGAACATTTCTGGGCTTTTTCAACTCATGAAACATGGGACCAACACTTAACATGTTGAGTTTATATTTTTGTTCAGTATATAACCAAATAACTTAACTTTTACTCAAGAAGTATTTTACTGGGTGACTTTTACTTGAGTGATTTCCTATTAGGGTATCTTTACTTTTATTCAAGTATGACAATTGGGTACTTTTTCCACCACTGCCTACTGGCCCAAGACCCCTGGAACATGTTTGGAAAGCCCATAGCCTACAGAACCTAGTGAAACTAAACTCAGTCGTTGTGCAATTGAGTGTGAAAACAGTGGGTTTTTTTTTCCAATTCTATTGTTCTTACCATAGCCTCAGGAAGTAAGGGCGCTGAGGGTGCTGCATCACCCCCTTAAAAAAAATTGGAATTTATATATACATGCATACAGTTGAAGTTGGAATTTCACATACACCTTAGCCAAATATATTTAAACTCAGTTTTTCACAATTCCTGACATTTAATCCTAGTAAAAAAATTCCCTGTTTTACGTCAGTTAAGATCACCACTTTATTTTAAGAATGTGAAATGTCAGAATACTAGTAGAGTGATTTATTTCAGCTTTTATTTATTTCATCACATTCCCAGTGGGTCAGAAGTTTACATACACTCAATTAGTATTTGGTAGCATTGCCTTTAAATTGTTTAACTTGGGTCAAACGTTTTGGGTAGCCTTCCACAAGCTTCCCACAATAAGTTGGGTGAATTTTAGCCCATTCCTCCTGACAGAGCTGGTGTAACTGAGTCAGGTTTGTAGGCCTCCTTGCTTGCACACACTTTTTCAGTTCTGCCCACAAATGTTCTATAGGATTGAGGTCAGGGCTTTGTGATGGCCACTCCAATACCTTGACTTTCTTGTCCTTAAGCCATTTTTTTCCACAACTTTGGAAGTATGCTTGGGGTCATTGTCCATTTGGAAGACCCATTTAACTTCCTGACTGATGTCTTGAGATGTTACTTCAATATATCCACATAATTTCTCTTCCTCAAGATGCCATCTATTTTGTGAAGTGCACCAGTCCCTTCTGCAGCAAACCACCCCACAACATGATGCTGCCACCCCGGTGCTACACAGTTGGTATGGTGTTCTTTGGCTTGCAAACATCCCCCTTTTTCCTCCAAACATAACGATGGTCATTATGGCCAAACAGTTCTATTTTTGTTTCATCTGACCAGAGGACATTTTTCCAAAAAGTATGATTTTTGTCCCCATGTGCAGTTGCAACCCGTAGTCTGGCTTTTTTATGGCATCCTTGGAGCAGTGGCTTCTTCGTTGCTGAGCGGCCTTTCAGGTTATGTCGATATAGGACTTGTTTTACTGTGGATATAGATACTTTTTTTCGCACCAAAGTACGTTCATCTCTAGGAGACAGAACGCGTCTAATTCCTGAGCGGAATGACTGCTGTGTGGTCCCATGGTGTTTATACTTTCGTACTATTGTTTGTACAGATGAATGTGGTACCTTCAGGCATTTGGAAATTGCTCCCAAGGATGAACAAGACTGGAGGTCTACAATTTTCTTTCTGAGGTCTTGGCTGATTTATTTAGATTTTCCCATAATGTCAAGCAAAAAGGCACTAAGTTTGAAGGTAGGCCTTGAAATACATCCACAGGTACACCTCCAATTGACTCAAACGATGTCAATTAGCCTATCAGAAGCTTCTAAAGCCATGACATTTTCTGGAATTTTCCAAGATGTTTAAAGTTACAGTCAACTTAGTGTATGTGAACTTCTGACCCACTGGAATTGTGATACAGTGAATTATAAGTGAAATAATATGTCTGTAAACAATTGTTGGAAAGAATGCTTGTGTCATGAACAAAGTAATGTCCTAACTGACTTGCCAAAACTATAGCTTGTTAACAAAAAATTTGGAGTGATTGAAAAACAAGTTTTAATGACTCCAATCTAAGTGAATATAAACTTCCGACCTCAACCTTATGTATGTATATCTTTTTTTATTTCCCGAAAGTAGTGTCCTGGGCCTTTACTAGTCCTGTATTTGCAACCCCCCCCCCTCTGAAATGGACTACATTTTCTTCATATGTTTCTTTAGACCTGTCTAAAATAAATTATGTATTTACTGTGATGGTGTAGGCTATTTTAAATTGATTTATTAGACTTTTAAAAATGTAGATGTTTTAAAGGTCCACATCAGTGGCTTGGAGGCTATACGTTGAAGCCAGAGATTATAAACATGTTTATTTTAATTAACGGTTACTGTAAGACTGGCAGTTACTTGAATGACAATCACCTACTGACAAAATGTCATGACCGCCACAGGCTTCGGTGCGACAAACAAAAAACATCCAGTCAGTGGCAGTCCTGTGGGTGAAAGCAGCTCGTTGATTTAGGTTCTAAGAGTGGAAATAATCGTGCAACTTAACAGGTGGGCCACAAACAGGCAAAGAATGGCACAGTACAACAGTGGTGTCAATCCCTGTCACAGATGGGCTGATGAAGCGGCTCTAGTGGGCACCCGATCACCAACACTGGACATTTGAGGAGTGGAAAAACATTGCCTGGGCCAATGAATCACGGTCCTTGTTGCATCATGCTGATGGCAGACTCGGGATTTGGCGTAAGCAGCCTGAGTCCATGGCCCCATCCTGCCTAGTGTGAACAGTACAGGCTGGTGGTGTAATGTTGTGGGGAATGTTGTCCTGGCACACGTTAGGTACCTTGATACCAATTGAACAATGTTTCCATTCCCCAAAGAATTCCAGATGTTCTGGAGGCAAAGGGGGGTCCAACCCGGTACTAGATGGGTATGCCTAAAAACTGGCCATCAGTGTTCTGTGTGTCGCAGTTTAGCAGGTTTTGTGATATATCATTACATGTTGAGGGAGAACATGCCTATCCTTAGCGGAGACTTCACATGTCAGAAAGAAGCTGCTGCAGTACTTCCAGACTGAAAAGAACCCTGAGATCCGCTGGGATACACTCAGAAGTATGGCCCAAGACAAACGCGTAGGTGGCCATGATCACACAATGCAATAAAGCCCGACATAAGCCCTGTTTGAACACAGTACAACAATGTGGTGATGTTAATGGCAGCCAAGCATGCCCTTATGAAAACTGCTTTTTTCAACCAGACGACTGCCAAGAAGGGCCACTACTTTGAGATGGAGATCATGCTTCAGTACTGTTACCCTCGGCTGGATGTTAACGTCAGTAAAGGAGTCAACCACTTGCTGAAGAGCCCCTTCAGCGTCCATCCCAAAACAGGTGAGGAGAAACTCATGAAGTGCAAGACTAACACGTTGAACCATGACAAACATTTAACCCAAATGTTGCCTGTGAGAGAAACAGTCAAAGGATGCTTCTCATCCAATTGAGGGAGATAATCTTTGGATGTCAGCCCAACACGCAACTCCTTACCTCCCCACAGGGCGCATCTCTGTTCCTATTGACATGAGAGAACTGGATCGCTTTGACCCCTTTGAAGTGCCCACTATCAGGTAAGCCCACAGTCAGTTTGTCATAACTTTGTAAAGAACTTTTCAAAAACGGTTTTCCCAAAGGGCTAAACAGAAGGTTTGTGTTGCGTCTGTAGTGTTCTCTGTTGGTTTTCTCACCGATCCTGTTATTGTATCTCCTTGTAGTCTGATCTGTGAGGAGCTGGATCAGCCCAATACTGAAGAGGAGCAGGAGGACACCATGGAGAATGAGAATAAAAAAAGCAGGAGAGCAGCGGAAGATGAGAGGTAATTCAAAGAGACCAGTGCAATTCATTACTAAGGGAGCCAAGGGATCTGATATGTGTTTGTTCATTGCACGTTGATTTGACTAACAAAAGCTTATTGGTTTCAGATTACAAACGAACAAGCTTGGCGAAGTATGTGAAACTGTTTGATCGTTTCTTGGAGGGGATGGCTCACTCAAGGAAAGGGGAGGTTCTTAAAAACAGTGGTGAGTGTAATTTAAATCCATAGTGGAAGAATAAAATTGTTAGCATGAACATTTCTAAAAGATTTGATGATCATGTCCTTATTTCTCAATTTCTTTTCAGATCTTCAAAAGGACTTCTAACCCTGTGCGGTGTCCAACAATAGTTGTCTAATCTTAAACAAGCATGTCATATTAGTTGATAATCTGACATTTAAAAGATGAATACACATTACATATGCACTGTAAGCAAATGGTTTCAGTCTGAGAATTGTCATGCAAATATATTACTCTATGAATGATTGAAAATATCAGTTGTGCAAACTTTTATATGGCTTGTTTTCTCATTAAATTGACTTTGTCCTCCAGTTTGTCAACCTATTTTGTGTCTTAGTATTGCTGTAGTGGAGACCAACTAGATCTAATCAGTTCCATCATGGCACGTGCCTTGCCTAATAAATCCAACTGATACCAATTGAGTCAAACAAAGCACTGCAAAAACTTGGAAAGTTTCCACACAAGCCAGAATGTATAATACAATGATATTTGAATTTACTTTGGATAAAAGCGTCTGCTAAATGGCATTTATTATTATTATTACTTTACAAGTTGTTTGTGAGGTTGGGCCTTCAGTGGGTTGAAATCTGAGTCAAAGTATCCTACAGGAAAGTTATATTTCCCTGACTTTTTATTTCTATCACCTGGCACATGCTCCAAATCATGAAAACACCTGCAAGACTTTGGTTAGTATGTGTGCATCGTGTTTATGTACTACCATCTTGTGCACGTGCATTAGGCCTCAAGCAAACAAATATTGATTGCCACACACAGAGACTTGTGTTTTGATGTCTGTTTATCGCCTGTGGATATTTTCTCAAATTTCAACCCACTGGAGGACCAACCCCACAGGCAATCGGCAGAGTAAGATCCAATATAATTTTATTCAACATTCGTGACAGACAACGGGACATTAACTTTTTTAAATGGAACCGTGCGTTTCTATGCTGTAAAGTTACTCAGCATTGCCACAGCGGGACGATTCTTTGCCATGAGAGTCGAAGACAAGGTCAGAAGCATTCCCCCCCCCAGCATATATACTCCAGCTATATTATGCAGTTCATTTAACTGTCAGAATGAAATTTTGATAGGCCTATGTACCAGTGACTATAGCTAAAATCATTAATACCATTCAAATCACTTTTTATTGGCCGCATTCACACACTATATATACAAAAGCATGTGGACACCCCTTCAAATTAGTGGAGACAGCTATTTCGCAATACCTGTGGCTAAAAGGTGTATAACATTTAACACACCGCCATGCAATCTCCAGAGAGACACATTGGCAGTAGAATGGCCTTTACTGAAGCGCTCAGTGACTTTCAACGTGCCACCTTTCCAACAAGTCAGTTTGTCAAATTGCAGCCCTGCTGGAGCTGCCCTGGTCAACTGTAAGTGCTGTTATTGTGAAGTGGAAATGTCTGGGAGCAACAACGGCTATGCCGTTTAGTGGTAGGTCACAGAAACGGACCCCCGAGTGCTGAAGCGCTCTGCGCTTAAAAATCGTCTGTCCTCTGTTGCAACACACTACCGAGATCCAAACTGTCTAAAAGCAATATCGTGGAAAGGCGTTCTCAGGAGTGTTGAATCACGCATCGCCATCTAGCAGTCCAATGGATAAATCTGGGTTTGGCAGATGCCAGGAGAACCTGCCCCAATGCATAGCGCCAACTGTAAAGCTTGGTGGAGGAGGCAGAATGGTCTGGGACTTTTTTTCATGGTTTTGGCTAGGCCCCTTAGTTTGAGTGAAGGGAAATATTAATGCTACAGCATACAACGACTTTCATGACGATTCTGTGCTTCCAACTTTGTGGCAACAATTTGGGGAAGGTCCTTTCCTGTTTCAGCATGATAATACCCCCATGCACAAAGCGAGGGCTGTACAGAAATGGTTTGTCAAGATCGGTGTTGAAGAACTTGACTGGCCTGCACAGAGCACTGACCCCATCGAACACCTTTGGCATGAATTATAATACTAACTTCGAGCCAGGCCTAATCGCCCAACATCAGTGCCCGACCTCACAAATGCTCTTGTGGCTGAATGGAAGCAAGTCCCTGCAGCAATGGTCCAACATCTAGTGGAAAGCTTTCCCAGAAAAGTGGAGGCTGTTATAGCAGCAAAGGGGGGGACCAGCTCCACGTTAATGCCAATGATTTTGTAATGAGATGTTTTTCTACTTTTGGTCATGTACTGTATTTAGCAGATGTTATTGCAGGTGTAGTGAAGTCCTTGTGTTCCTAGCTCCAACAGTGCAGTAATATCTAGCAATACACACATCTAAAAGTAAAATAATGGAATTAAGGTATTTAGAAATATTAGGACAAACAATGTCGGAGTCCGGAGTATGTATTTTGTGTGTGTTGTGTGTGTTGTGTGTGTATATACACTACCAGTCAAAAGTTGGACACACCTACTCAAGGCTTTATTTTTTTACTATTTTCTACATTGTAGAATAATAGTGAAGACAAAACTATGAAATAACACACGGAATCATTTAGTAACCAAAGAAGTGTTAAACAAATAAAAATATATTTTATATATGAGATTATTCAAAGTAGCCACCTTAATGACATCTTTGCACACACTTGGCATTATCTCAGCCAACTTCAAGGGGTAGTCCGCTCGAATGCATTTTAATTAAGGTGTGCCTTGTTAAAAGTTAATTTGTGGAATTCCTTTCCTCAATGCGTTTGAGCAAATCAGTTGTTTGGTGACAAGGTAGCGGTGGTATACAGAAGATTTCCCTATTTGGTAAAAGACTAGGTCCATATTATGGCAAGAACAGCTCAAATAAGCAAAGATAAACAACAATCCATTATTACTTGAAGACATGAAGGTCAGTCAATCTGTAAAACTTAAAGAATTGTTAAAGTTTCTTCAAGTGCAGTCACAAAAACCAAGCGCTATGATGAAACTGGCTCTCATGAGGACCGCCACAGGAAAGGAAGACCCAGTTACCTATGCTGCAGAGGATAAGTTCATTAGAGTGAGTAGCCCAGATAAATGCTTATTTGCATAAGAATTCAATTCCATTGATCATCTTTGAGATGTTTCTACAACTTGGTTGGAGTTCACCTGTGGTAAATTCAATTGATTGGACATGATTTGGAAAGGCACACGTCTGTCCACATAAGGTCCCCCAGTTGACAGTGCATGTCATAGTAAAAACCAAGCTATGAGCTCGAATGAATTGTCCATAGAGCTCCGAGACAGGATTGTGTCGAGGCAAACATCTGGGGAAGACTACCAAAACATTTCTGCAGCATTGACGGACCCCAAGAACGCTGTGGCCTCCATTTTTAAATGGAAGCGGTTTGGAACCACCAAGACTAGGCCTAACTGAACAATCGGGGGAGAAGGGCTTTGGTCAGGGAGGTGACCAAGAACCCGATGGTCACTCTGACAGATTTCCAGAGCTCCTCTGTGGAGATGGGAGAACCTTCCAGAAGGACAGTAATCACTGCAGCACTCCATCAATCAGGCCTTTCCACCAATCAGACGGAAGCCACTCCTCAGTAAAAGACACATTTTTTAATTTTTCATCTTTTATTTAACAAGGTAGGCTAGTTGAGAACATGTGCTCATTTACTAATGCGACCTGGCCAAGATAAAGCATAGCAGTGCGACACAAACAACACAGAGTTACTCATGGAATAAACAAACATACAGTCAATAATACAATAGAAAAAGTATATATACAATGTGCTCAAATAAGGCAATAAATGGCCATAGTGGCGAAATAATTTACAATATAGCAATTAAATACTGGAGTGATAGATGTGCAAATAGAGATACTGGGGTGCAAAGGAGCAAAATAAATAACAGTATGGAGATGAGGTAGTTGGATGGGCTATGTACAGATGGCTATGTGCAGTGATCTGTGAGCTGCTCTGACAGCAGGTGCTTAAAGCTAGTGAGGGAGATGTGAGTCTCCAGCTTCAGTGATTTGTTTGTTTGTTGTTGTTGCAGTTCGTTCCAGTCATTGGCAGCAGAGAACTGGAATGAAAGGCAGCCGAAGGAGGAATTGGCTTTGGGGGTGACCAGTGAGATATACCTGCTGTGGTGTGTGCTACGGGTGGGTGCTGCTATGGTGATTAATGAGCTGAGATAAGGTGAGGCTTTACCTAGCAAAGACTTAGAGGACATGGAACTAATGGTTTTGGCGACGAATATGAAGCGAGGGCCAGCCATCGAGCGCATACAGGTCGCAGTGGTGGATAGTATATGGGGCTTTGGTGACAAAAGGTGATGGCACTGTGATAGACTGCATCCAATTTGCTGAGTAGAGTGTTGGAGGCTATTTTGTAAAGGACATCGCCGAAGTCAAGGATCGGTAGGATAGTCAGTTTTACAAGGCTATGTTTGGCAGCATGAGTGAAGGATGCTTTGTTGCGAAATAGGAAGCCGATTCTACATTTAATTTTGGATTGGAGGTGTTTAATGTGAGTCTGGAAGGAGAGTTTACAGTCTAACCAGACACCGAGGTATTTGTTGTTGTCAACATATTCTAAGTCAGAACCGTCCAGAGCAGTGATGCTGGACGGGCGGGCAGCGGCGGGCAGCGATCGGTTGAAGAGCATGCATTTAGTTTTACTTGCATTTAAGAGCAATTGGAGGCACCAGAAGGAGAGATGTATGGTATAGTTAACACAGCTTAATTAACACAGTGTCCAACGAAGGGCCAGAAGTATACAGAATGGTATCGTCTTCGTAGAGGTGGATCAGAGAATCACCAGCAGCAAGAGCGACATCATTGATGTATACAGAGTAAAGAGTCGGCCAGATTATTGAACCCTATGGCACACCCATAGACTGCCAGAGGTCCGGACAACAGGCCCTCCGATTTGACACACTGAACTCTGCCTGAGAAGTAGTTGGTGAACCAGGCGAGGCAGTCATTTGAGAAACCAAGACTAAACAGTCTGTTGATAAGCATGTGGTGACTGACAGAGTTTAAAGCCTTGGCCAGGTCGATGAAGATGGCTGCACAGTATTGTCTTTTATCGTTGGCGGTTATGATATCGTTTAGGACCTTAAGCGTTGCTGACGTGCACCCATGACCAGCTCGTAAACCAAATTGCATAGAGGAGAAGAAACGGTGGGATTCTAAATGTTCGGTGATCTATTAAGTTGGCTTTTGAAGACCTTAGAAAGGCAGGGTAGGATAGATATAGGTCTGTAGCAGTTTGGGTCTAGATTGTCACCCCCTTGGAAGAGGGGGGTGATGCGGTAGCTTTCGATTCGTTTTGAGATCTCAGACGATACGAAAGAGAGGTTGAACAGGCTAGTAATAGGGCTTGCAAAAATGTTGGCGGATAAATGTAGAAAAAAAAAGCCCAGCTGATTTGTAGGGGTCCAGATTTTGCTGTTCTTTCAGAACATCAGCTATCTGGATTTGGGTGAAAGAGAAATGGGGAGGCTTGGGCAAGTTTCTGTGGGGGCCGCAGGGCTGTTGACCAGGATAGGGGTAGCCAGGTGGAAAGCATGGCCAGCCGTAGAAAAATGCTTTTTTGAAATTCTCAATTATTGCGGATTTATCCGTGGTGACAGTGTTTCCTAGCCTCTGAAGTTGGGAGGAGGTGCTCTTATTCTCCATGGACTTTACAGTGTCCCAGAACTTTTTTGAGTTTGTGCTACAGGATGCAAATTTCTGTTTGAAAAATCTAGTCTTTGCTTTCCTAACTGTGTATATTGGTTCCTAACTTCCCTGAAAAGTTGTATATCGCGAGGGCTATTCAATGCTAATACAGTACGCCACAGGATGTTTTTGTGCTGGTCAAGGGCAGTCAGGTCTGGAGTGAACCAAGGGCTATATCTGTTCCTGGTTCTACATTTTATGAATGGGGCATGCTTATTTAAGATGGTGAGGAAAGCACTTTTAAAGAATAACCAGGCATCCTCTACTGACGAAATTAGGTCAATATTCTTCCAGGATACCAGGGCCAGATCGATTAGAAAGTGACGGCCCACTTGGAGTTTGCCAAATGGCACCTAAAGAACTCAGACCATGAGAAACAAGATTCTCTGGTCTGACGAAACCAAGATTGAACTCTTTGGCCTGAATGCCAAGCGTCACTTCTGGATGAAACCTGGCACCACCCCTACGGGGAAGCATGTTAGTGGAGGAGTTTTTTAGCGTCAGCGACTGGGCGACTCGTCCGGATTGAGGGAAAGATGAATGGAGCAAAGTACAGCGAAATCCTTGATGAAAACCTGCTCCAGAGCGCGCAGGACCTCAGACTGGGGCAAAGGTTCACCTTCCAACAGGGCAACAACCCTAAGTACTCAGGCAAAATAAATCAGGAGTGGCTTTTGCGACAAGTATTTGGATGTCATTGAGTGGCCCAGCCAGAGCCCGGACTTGAACCTGAGGAATATCTCTGGAAAGACCTGAAAATTGCTGTGCAGTGACACTCCCCATCCAACCTGACAGCTTGAGAGGATCTGCAGAGCAGAATGGGAGACTCCCCAAATACAGGTGTGCCAAGCTTGTAGTGTCATACCTAAGGAGACTTGAGGCTGTAGTCGCTGCCAAAGGTGCTACAACAAAGTACTGAGTAAAGGTACTAACTAGTTATGTAAATTTATGTTGTGTCTTTACTATCATTAACTGAAGAGTTATAGTTTTTATCAAAGATTCTCTGTAATTAGTATTACGCGATCCGACTGATTAATCATGTAACCGTAATTACTAGGAAGTCGGGGCACCAAGGAAAAATATTCAGATTACAAAGTTATCATTTCCTAAAATAACTTTTCAGATATTTTATCTGATCAATTAGTCTTCGAATTAAATAATTATTTACTTTACCTCACATTAGTCTCATTCCAAACATCGTAAATTGTTGGTTATCTGCACGAACCCAGTCTTCACTATGAGACATCCATACATCAATTGTCTTAAATCATTTATGTATTACTAACTAAGTAATTCACAGAAATGCATAAACATACAGAAAATATGGTTACAAGAAATGATAGGAGAATGTGCCCTACTGGGCTAAACCGGCATGGCGGCTTGTTAGACAAAAGGGGAAGTGGGGGTCGACTAACTGAAATGAACACTCACTCATTCGGGAACAATTGCACTCAATATATATATTTACGCTCAGTGTGTCGTCTTGATCGCTGGTGAAAAGTTAGTTTCTTTTGTAGAATTGTCCGTCTCTCTCCCTCTCTCTCTGTCGTGGTTATAGTGTATAGTTCAGAGTGACATTCATTTGCTTCGTTATAGTGTGGATGTTTCGGAGGTTGTCGTGCTTCACGTTCAATGATACCGAATTCCTAGCTGCAGACTAGTAATTAATATCAAAGACTTGTTCTTATTCTGTCGGTATCGATAGTCTGAGTTTAACCACGTGGTATGGTTAAAAGACTCAGCAATGGTCAACAACCTTTGTCTCCTCCTAATGGAGAAAAACATGGTCTGGTGATAATTTCTCAAAGTTGGGTTTTATTCGGAATGGCAGAAAAGGGCTGTCCCAGGACGCCTGACCCTAACTGGGCTCAGGGGCGGTCCTCTGATTTAGTTAACTCCAATCCCCTTTTTGAGTTTTCCTTCATTAAACAGTCCAAAATCATATTACACAATTTTACAAACAGTATCATACTCACTCATTCATCTTATACAACAATTAGATGTAAACCTCATATCTGAGGCTATTATATAAACAGCGTTATGGTAATGTGGCCACACCGTCTCCAATGAGCTTCCCCAATTTGTGACAAACGGACCAGTTCGTAGCTGGATTCTTCACCGATATTTTATACTTTCTCCAGAACATGAAATTTGTTTGTACCTCAAGTTCTGTGTGCACCATGAAAATTTTATCTGCCTCTTATACTATGTGGCCATGTGGCAAGGTCTTCTCAGGAATTTACGACCTCTCTCTGACCACAGCAGCCTAGTTGAAGGGAGAGGCAGGGAGGGGGGATGGGCTTGCTATACCCAAAGAGGCCAACGTCATGACAGTATTTATGTAATTTTTTTAGTTTTTGCTTTGTCATTATGGGGTATTGTTTGTAGATTGATGAGATGAAAAAAAAACAATTGACTTCATTTTAGAATATGGCTGTAACATAACAAAATGTGGAAAAATGACATGTGAAATGGGTCAAACAGTATGTAAACATTATTAAAGTGACCAGTGCTCCATGTCTATGTACATAGGGCAGCAGCCTCTAAGGTGCAGGGCTGAGTAACCAAGTGGTAGCCAGCTAGTGACAGTGACTTAGGTCAGGGCAGGATACTGGTTGGAGGATGGCTAGTGATGGCTATTTAACAGTCTGATGGCCTTGAGTTAAGAAGCTGTTTTTCAGTCTCTCTGCCCCAGCTTTGATGCACCTGTACTGACCTCGCCTTCTGGATAATACCGGGGGGGAATAGGCCGTAACTCAGGTAGATGAGGTCCATGGTGATCTTATTGGCATTCCTGTGACACCAGGTGCGGTAGATATCCTGGAGGGCAAGTAGTGTGCCCCCGGTGATGCATTGGGCGGACCACACCACCCTCTGGATAGCCATGTGGTTGTGGATGGTGCAGTTGCTGTACCAGGTGGTGATACAGCCCGACCGGATGCTCTCAATGGTGCATCTGTAAAAGTCTGTGAGGAACTTAGGGGGCAAGCCAAATTTCTTCAGCCTCCTGAGGTTGAACAGGCGCTGTTGGGCCTTCTTCACCACACTGTCTGTGTGTGTGGACCATTTCAGATTTCAGTGATGTGTACACTGAGGAATTTTAAGCTTTTCACCTTCTCCACTGCGGCCCCGTCGATGTGGGTGGGGGCGTACTCGCTTTGTCTGGTCTTTTTTGGTAAACAGGCCTATAACTGTTGTGTCATCTGCACACTTGATGGCACAACACCTGGGGGTGTCCTGTCAGACTGGGTCATGCACTTCCTGGCGGGCCGTCCCCAGGTGGTAAAAGTAGACAACAACACCTCCACTACGCTGATCCTCTAACACAAGGGCCCCACAAGGGTGCTTGCTCAGCCCCCTCCTCTACTCCCTGTTCACCCATAACTGCGTGGCCATCCTGATGTCACTGAAGTTGCTAATGATTTGTACTGCCGTGTTCATTTATCGTGTTAATGAGGCCCAGACAAAGAAGCTGACCAGTGCTGAAAGATTAAAACAGACACAATCAAGTCACACACAAAAACAACAGTGCCTACCAGAATGTCAAATGTTAAAATGTCCCACCATATAATGTCAACTTTGCAGATTTCAAATATGACGGTTTGTTGTAACTTCACCTGAAAAACCTCTGAACGGATACGCCATAGATGTTATGGAAAAAATAGTGTGAACACCACTTGGAAACACCGGAACAACCCGGAAGAAGAAGCTAGTGCAAAATGTGATAACACCGCGAGACAGAGGTCAGAATTTCTCTCTCACAACCATCTTGGATATAGAATCCTGACTCGGTGAGTCTCTCGCTAATCTATCTTAATCTAACCGTTTATTGTCTTTGAAAATATTTTAAACAGGGTTCCGACAGTACATGATACATTTGTCATACACTTTATGTGGATATTAATCTATATCATTGTATGTACACATTTTCACAGTTATGTAGTCGATCTCTGGTACAAAATGGGGGAACATGACTGCTCACATTCCCTATCTGGAACAGGCTAACTAGTTGATAACACAGGACGAATTTTAAGTGTTACCAAGTTTGTGAAGTGTTTAGTAAACGTCCGTGTATGAACACGTAAAATTGTCTGTCGGCTTTTTGTGACCGTGCACAGCCAGCTAGCTAACGTTAGCTTCAAGTGGAGCTTGTTCGCCAGAAAGTGAGTTTAACGTTAGCTTGCTAACTTTTTCGTTTTCTTTGTAGAGTTTAAAAGTTGATACGAGTGTTTATTGTTGCTGATATGTTATATTAAACAGATTTGATTTGATTGATTTGCAGTTTAACATAAACTAGTTAATTAATCATTTTAAAGTGGCTTGTTTGTGTGCTAACTAGGGCTGTAGCTAATGCTAGCTATGTAGCAACACGTGAAACACGCACATCACTTGAGTTATAATTTAAAATGGCTAACGTTAGCTACTATCCATTAGCCAGTTACCCCTCAGTCAGTAAGTTGCATAAAGTTACATTTGACAGTATCAGTAGTAAAGTGATTCAAATGTTACTCAAGTACAGTAGCTTGTACTTAGTATAAATGAGATCTAGCTGGGAATGATTGATATTTGAACACAGACACGTTGAATCCAGTTCCTACTACAGTACAGTACTGAAGCCATCAGCGCTCTGCATTCGCCTAGTCAGTGAGCCATGTAAAAAAATAATGAGTAAGTTGGCTGTGTTTTATTCAAGCCTCACTTGATTTAAATGTAAGTTATTCCTGGTGATCATTACTTGATTTCTCCTTTCAGACACAAGCATGCCTGGCGAAGCCACAGAGACGGTCCCAGTCACTGAGCAGGAGATGCAACAGCCGCAAGTTGAGACGGGTTCGTATTGCATTATTATATCACACATGCATGCTAAGATACTAAACTACAGGGCTAATGGGGTCCTGGAACTCAAACACTGCAGTAGAAGTCATATTCCCCCATTGGGAGTGGAGTGGTGGCTTTTATTTCAGAGCTCTATATTGGTTTAATTCCTTTTGGGAAAGGTAACACTCCTCTGTTGACACTGAAATAATCAAGCAGGTGACACTGCTGTTGAATG
The DNA here is from genome assembly GCF_021184085.1 of Oncorhynchus gorbuscha. Taxonomy (NCBI): domain Eukaryota; kingdom Metazoa; phylum Chordata; class Actinopteri; order Salmoniformes; family Salmonidae; genus Oncorhynchus; species Oncorhynchus gorbuscha. Next base: position 23,654,792 of record NC_060182.1, on the reverse strand, counting down.
ACACTAACATCTGTTGGTGACGTTGACTTGGAACTCTGGGTCGCCTGTTGAGTCCTGCTTTACACACATTCTCAGCATAAATGGGGAGGTGTGGTGTCGGGTTTATTTTAAGGGGGTGGGTGGGCTGAGCAGCTGATGGATCATATAAACCATACCCTGTCTCTATCTACTCTGTCTCTATCCACAACTTCCAGACTAGAAACCTTGTTTTTATACTGGGAAGTGAGTAGCCCTCTAGAATTATGTTTGACAAGGCCGGTCATTGCCTCACTTTGCATTAAATTGGGAATAACTGTGTGTTAACAATTTGGTTGTTGTGTCCTGAAATTCACTGCAGTCCAAATGGGTTATCCAGGACCCCTTATTTACTCAAACTCACTCACAACTGCCTGTTGAATGTTACTGCACTGACAACTGGGTTGTGAAACACTTCCCAATGCATGGGTATTTATGTAGTCGCCTTGTGCTTGGAACATTTTAAAGGAACAGGAATTAATTATGTGGTCAAACTAATAGCAACCTTTGGTATAAAGGAGTGGCACTGACTCTGATGGTAGAGTTGTAGGAATTACTTCTGGTTCTGGGAAATTCCAGTCCACATAAAATATATTTTTTTATGGCAGCTTTATTAATTTTTTTATTCACACTACATTCTCATTGACCATGTTAAGTGTCCATTGCTTACTGCTATTTTCTGTTTATTTTATCTGAAATTCCAGCTTTTACTTTCGAATTGATGGTAATGATAGTGCTATAGTATACAGGTCGACCGATTATGATTATTTATTTTTTTTCAAAGACAATACCAATTATTGGAGGGCCAAAAAACTATACTGATTAATCGGCCAATTTGTTTTTCTATATATATATGTATGTATATGTAATAATGACAATTACAACTAGACTGAATGAACATGTTTATTTGAACTTAATACATAAATAAAATCAATTTAGTCTCAAATAAATCATGGAAAATGTTCAATTTGGTTTAAATAATGCAAAAACGCAGTTGGAGAAGAATGTAAAAGTGCAGTATGTGCCATTGTAAAAAAAGCTCACGTTTAAGTTCCTTGCTCAACATGAGAAAGTATGAAAGCTAGTGGTTCCTTATAACATGAGTCTTCAATATTCCCAGTTAATAAGTTTTAGGTTGTAGTTATTGGAATTATAGGACTATTTCTCCCACTACCATTTGTATTTCCATATACCTTTGACTATTGGGTGTTCTTATAGGCACTATAGTATTTCCAGCCTAATCTCGGGAGTTGATAGGCTTGAAGTGATCAAAAGCACTGTGCTTCAAGAATTGCAGAGAGCTGCTGGCAAATGCAGGAAAGTGCTGTTTGAATGAATACTTACAGGCCTGCTGCTGCCTACCACCAATCAGTCAGACTGTACTATCATACTTAATTATAATATAATAAACACAGATGTGAGCTTTAGGTCAGTTTGTTCAAATTTTGAAAACAATGTTTATTCTTTCAGTGAATACGGAACTGTTCCTGTTGGAACGAGTGGCAACCCTAAATATTGCTGTTACTTTGCACAGCCTTCAATGTTATGTCATATTTATGTACAATTCTGACAAGAATTACGGTCTTTGTGAGGAAGAAATATTCTTCACAGTTCGCAATGAGCCAGGTGGCTCAAACTTGCATATACTCTGACTCTGAGAGAAGTGACCATTTCCCTGGTTAATATTGCCTGCTAACATGAATTTCTTAATTACATATGGAGGTTTACAAAAAAATATACTTGTGTATTGATTTTAAGTAAGGCATTGATGTTTATGGTTAGATGCAACGATTGTGCTTTTTTCGCTAATGCGCTTTTATTAAATCATCAACCATTTGGCGAAGTTTGAGGTAGGCTGTGATTCATTGATAAATTAACTGGCACCGCATTGATTATATGCAAAGCAGGACAAGCTAGTTAACTTCACATGGTTGATATTACTAGTTTAACTAGTATGATTATGCTAAGATAAGTTTAATGCTAGCTAGCAACTTACCTTGGCTCCTTGCTGCACTCGCGTAAATCGGCCTTAATTAATCGGCCAACCTCTACTATGGTAATGTACTGATGCCCTAACAAGTGCGGGCCTGTTATGGCATTGATTTGACTAAATGTTGATGTCAAAGGTACGCTGCTTCTGTGAAGTAGCTTATGGCTTTTTCAAGTCATTTGAGAAACATTTGGTTTTGACTAGAAAGGAGTTTGCATTGTGGTTTTCTTAAAGCATTTTCGTGCTGTAACAAACTAAATTCTGATTAGTATGGCGACGATGTCAATATGCTAGTGATTATAATTGGTGAAACTTTTATGGATTTCCTCACGACCAAGCCCTGTACTAGAAGCGTTATAAGCAGATGAAAGTCAATGTTTCCCCAAAGAGACTGGGGTGGCGCTGATTAAGACCACAAATTGCTTTTGAAGTCCATTGGTCATGATGGCAGCCAAAGAAGATGCATGTGCTAAATAAGTGAAGACTACCGATATTGATTGGAGAAGACATGGGTGTTCAGTACCACAGGTGCTTGTTTAATCAAGTTGCTGAGAAACTACAGTGAAGGATTTATGGAGAGCCCACATACTAGTGATAACGGTTTTTAGCTGAAGACCACACGTGAAGGCTTTAGGAATTAATGTTAGACTGTTTTTTTTTTTGTTCCGCATGGAAGTCTGTGTTTCAGAAAGGTGTTGAAAATCCTACTGGGGGATTGGTTTGTTGCATGAAATGGGTGAGAGAAAAAAAAACTTTTCAATTGTAGTTATTTGATGGTTTTTCGGGTAAGGTTGTTAAATTGTCTCATTATATATAACAGAATAGGACGTTTTCTAGTTTTCCAGTGTGCATGATTGTCTCTGTCGCAAGACACTTCACTCTGAAATGTTGTCATTACGGTTTGTAGGTGTATTGAATGCTACTCTGTCTTCAGAGGTTTTCCTCACTTTCGGTCTCAAGGTGTTTCCAAGTACAATCTTGTGCATTTGGGCACTGCATGATAACTGGGACATGGGCACAAGTTTGTTTTGTTGGTATACACATTCACCCATTTTAGGTTCAGTTATAACAAATGGAAAGCTCGTGTCTGCATCCTTGAACAACCTCACAAACACCTTGGTTCAACTGAATTGGTAGATGTAGATCACAAACCCATTGCTAAAAAATGTACTCTTATTCAATTGTTTCCTCTTAATATTTTGTCACATAATTCAAACATTTTGGACCCTGCCTTCCTCATGTTTTAGTCTCTCGTATAGGGGAGTACTATTAGTGTAGCTAGATTTTCTTAAACAAGGTGTTAAATCATTTTGATCATATGCTTTAAAAAAAACACGCTATCGCTGTGACTATCCCCTGCTGCTCCTTCCGCTCCTCCTCCTTTCCTTCCTATCAGCTCCAGGGGTGTTGAGTTCCTCTGCTCCCCTTGGGATGTCTGTGCCCGACGTGACCAATGCCCCATTGGAGAGTCCTGTGCCTCCAGAAGGCTCCACTTTTCTTCCAGAAATCAAATCCCATTCAGTGTCAGACATGGCTTCTGGAGAGGCAGCTAGTGGACAACTTAATGGTGTAAAAGCAACACCTGAAGCCACTGCGCAAACTGAAGTGCCTGGTGTCACAGAGGAAGCAGTGATCCAAGAATCTGTCTCACCAGTTGAGGCAGCTGCATCTGCCGCAGAAGAAACGCATGTTCAGGAACCAACTGCTCTTTCCGACGAACCTGATGCCTCAAATGAAGAACCAACTGTTGAAGACCTAGAAGCTGCTGCAGAAGAGCCGGTCACCCAAGCAACTGAAAATATAATCATTCCAGATTCAGCTGAAGTTACAGAGGCTACCGTGGCAGCTAGTCAAGAGGCTGTGGCTGAGGAACCTATGGCTGAAGAACCCATTGAAGTGGTCAAAGAACCTGTGCCTGCTGCTGAAGAGCCCATCGCTGATGCTGTTGACGCGCCAATCGTAGACACTATTGATGGGATGGCACGTGGAACTCCAGAAGTCACCCCTGAGCCTGCAGTTGAGACAATCGTTGAAGATGTGAAGACTGTGGGTTTGAAGCCAGCTCCTGAAGCTGCAGTACCATGCACTGAAGTGGTCAGCTCGAACCTTGGGGCCAAAGAACCAAAATCTCTGCCTACTGATTTGACCATAGACACTGCCACACTAAACACAACTCTCGTTGAGAAAGAAGCATTTGCGGCCTTCTCTGAGGCCGACCAGCCAAAGGTGACGTCAAATCGTGCAGGCCCGACCATCTCCACCCGGCACCTGTCAGGTGGGTCATTTTGTGTGTAAAGTAAAAGCTGCTTTTACTTTCTTACAGCAGCTCCCCCTTCCAGATCTTTTGTTTCTTATATACTTGCTAACTTTTGCACCCACTGGGCCTAGATTACCTTGTAAATGGTATGTTTTCCCCAATTTATCTTTTTGTATTTCAATATGCTTAATGAAAAGGGCTAATGTTGAGAGAATTAAGAATGTCAAGATTTTATTTTACGGCTTGTTATAGAGGGCTCGCTATCTTTTACGTCACTGGTTTAAACTCATTGTTTCACCTTGAAACAGGCCAGTCCATTTAAGCACTTCATGTAAAGAGTTGACTTCCAGCAACTTTTTCCTCTTGTCGTCAGATGTTGACTGTTCTGTTTCTGTTGCTCTATTTTCTCTCAGTGCTTATTGGTGTTTGTCCAGGAAGAATGCACCAAGCCAACTGTGTTCATGTGCTTTAACTGCAGTGTGTTTTCAACACTGATATTTGTTTCCAATTAATGTGTTTGTATCCATTTGTGGGAGTTGTAGTTGCAGTTTAAGGCTTTTTGTTCATTGTGGTACACCATTTTAATCCTCCGTATCTTTTAATCATTCTCACATCTGCTGTTGATTGCTTTAAAAATGGTAGTACTAAACATAGTGAATTGGTTAAATGTTTCAATGAAATACTGATTTTATTTGTACCTATACTATAGTGATTCCCAAACCTATGGGGTTCGCTATGACGAAAGGGGGCATGAGTGAAAATGTTTGGGAGCACTGGTGTAGCTTAACTTTGAAACTCTGTAAACTACAATTCATCATTCTACCTAGGGTTTAGGTCAAATGATCTTAAGTGTTATTTGTTCTGCATAGCATTGTTTATAACCTCTAAAGTGCCTTTGAATTTGACCGGTCACAAATTCATTTTGGTATAAATCGTGCCATACTTTGCGAATGCGTTTGCCAAACTTAGTCTTTCCTCTGCACTGAGTGGGTCCTCAATTTGAATCTCTGGTTATGAAATTAGAGTAATGTTGTAGAAAATGTGACGTGTGTTTTTTGCCTGAATACTTTAAATTGAGTGTGCTGCCCTGCAACAAATCCTTCCATTTCGGAAAGAAGTTTGGTGTGGTGTTTATTTTCCTAACCCAGGATTTCTGAGGTAACATTGCCTCCTGTGTGTTCCGATCTTTTAACCCGCATGGTTCAGGCTTTGACATCCTTGTCTTCCAAATGTAAAAACATTTTTTTTTTAAACAAATTTGTTTCATTCAGCTACACCCTCTGCCCCTGCAAGTCTGGCTACTTCAAAGAAACCTCAGACTGCTTCTGGCCCTGCCAAGCCCAAAGGCAAAGAGGCCAAGGGTGGCTCTACCCCAAAGGCTGTCCCTGGCAGAAGAAAACGCTCTTCTATGTCTGCCTCCTCTGCTTCTCCTACCTCCTCCACACCCCATTCCCCCCTAGCTAACTCACCCGGGGCTTCTGGAACTCCCAGCCAGGGCAGTCGTGCCGCACCCAAGGTTGTGAAGGTTGGCAAACAAAGAAAGGCTAAAAAAGAGTATTTTAAGCCTGCTGCTGACCTGCCAGCCCCAGCAGAGGCTCCTGCCCCCACAGAGGCCAAACCTATTCCTATGGAGCCTAAAGCTGCTCCTGCACCAGTAGTGGCCACGCCAGTAACTGTTGCTCCAGAGCCTGCCTCTCCCAAACCTGTGGCGTCCCCTGTGTCCTTCAAAGTGACCTCAAAGCCTGCTGCACCAGCCCCTGTGTCATTTGCTGCCGCTATTGCCTCTACCCCTAGAGCTGCCTCTGGAATGCCCATGGCCAAGCCAGAGCGCCTGCTCAAAGCTGAGGTGAAAGAGGTCAATGCAGCACCTGCCCTGGAGGATGACGATGACCTTCCCCCACTAATTCCACCAGAGGAGCCAGTAAATATGCCAGTCTTCTCACCCCCTACAGTAGTAGGGACTCCTAAGCCTGCCCCAGTTGCTTCACCAGCTCCCCCTAAGCCAGCTCCTGTTGAGCCCGTTGTAGTGGCGTCAGCTCCTTTTAAGGCTGTTGTGGCTACACCAGCTCCCCTAAAGCCGCCTCCAGTTGTTGCTACAGCAGCTCCCTCTAAGTCAGTTCCAGTTAAGCCCATTGTTGCTACACCAGCTCCCCTTAAGTCTGCTCCAGTTGTAGCTGCTCCTGTTAAGCCAGTTCCAGTTAAGCCCATTGTTGCTACACCAGCTCCCCCTAAGCCTGCTCCAGTTGTAGCTGCACCAGCTCCCCCTATGCCAGTTCCAGTTAAGCCCATTGTTGCTACACCAGCTACCCGTAAGCCTGCTCCCCCTAAGCCAGTTCCAGTTAAGCCCATTGTTGCTACACCAGCTACCCCTAAGCCTGCTCCAGTTGTAGCTGCACCAGCTCCCCCTAAGCCAGTTCCAGTTAAGACCATTGTTGCTACACCAGCTCCCCCTAAGCCTGCTCCAATTGTACCTGCGCCGGCTCCTGTTAAGCCCGTTGTGGCTACAATAGCGCCCCCTAAGCCAGTTCCAGTTAAGCCCGTTGTGGCTACACCAGCTCCCCTTAAGCCTGCTCCAGTTGTAGCTGCACCAGCTCCCCCTAAGCCAGTTCCAGTTAAGCCCATTGTTGCAACACCAGCTCCCTCTAAGCCTGCTCCAATTGTACCTGCGCCGGCTCCTGTTAAGCCCGTTGTGGCTACAATAGCGCCCCTTAAGCCTGCTCCAGTTGTAGCTGCATTAGCTTCCGTCAAGGCGTCTCCGGTTGTAGCTGCATTAGCTTCCGTCAAGGCGTCTCCGGTTGTAGCTTCGCCAGCTCCCGTTGAGCCAGTTATAGCTGCACCAGCTTCCGTCAAGACCGTTCCCGTTGTGGCTACTCCAACTCCTATTGAGGCCTCTCCGGTTGTACCAGCACCCGCTAAGCCAGCTCTTGTTGAGCCCGTTGTAGCTGGACCAGCTCCCCTTAAGCCTGCTTCCTATGCAGCCGTGGTAGCTGCACCAGCTCCCCTTAAGCCTGTTCCCATCGAGCCTGTTGTAGCTTCCCCAGCTCCCCCTAAGCCTGTTGAAGTAGCCGTTGTACCAGCACCTGTTTCAAACCCTGCCCCTGCTAAACCCCCTACCAAACCGGATCCTGTGATCAAGAATGACAAGGGTATTTCTCCTTATTTTGTCTGTCTGTGTCCTCTGTTTGCCCACCAGTGTTGATTTCTGTGGCCCGTTCAAGTCTCTTCACTTTTTAAGGTTTAAGCTAAAGAAAGTAGAGATTGTAGTAGTCTGTATTAGCTTTTCCTCAAATGTAACCTCTGAACTGGCCTGTTTCAAAGATCACGCGTAGTTATTGGAGCTATTGATTGGAGAATTCGGGGCTCCCATTTGAGTGCCATTTTTATAATTTGGCGTACATTTTTACTGTGTACTTTCAAACAAGACATTCCAGTGTTTTTCCTCCCAACAAGATAAGGTTCAAATTATGTAAATGCCCTGCTTTTATATACCGTTTTTTTCTGGGGGTGGTCTCTCAATTATAGTGAAATGAGGAGCCCTATTACAGTGCCTTCAAAGTATTCATACCCCTGGACTTATTCCACATTTTGTTACAGCCTAACTTCAAAATGGATTTTAAAAATACACTTTTGCACCCATCTACACACTAATGTCAAAGTGAAAATGTTATTTTTTTGCAAATCTATTAGATTAAATGCAGATCTCATTTACATAAGTATTCACGAGTAAGCACCTTAGACCCACACCTGTTTTACATTTTCCTATTTATTATTTTCAAAAGTCTTCAAACTCGTGTGAAATTGGTTCTTGAGCATTGCTAGAAAATCAAGTAGATTTAAGAACTAACTCTGCCACTCGAACATTTGGCCTTGAGTTTTAGGTTATTTTCCTGCTGAAAGTTGACATCTCCAAATGTCTGGAATGCAGACTAAACCAGGTTTTCCTCTAGGATTTTGTCTGCTTAGCTCGTTCTTTTTTTAAATCCTGAAACTCCACAGTCCTTAACGATTACAAGCATACCCATAACATGATGCAGCCACCACTAGGCTTGAAAATATGGAGCGGTACTCATTAATGCGTTGTATTGTATTTACCCCAAGCATAACACTATTCCGGACAAAACATTCATTGTTTTTTGCGGTATTACTTTACTGCCTTGTTGCAAACAGGATATTTGTTTTGGAATATTTTTAAATTCTGCACAGGCTTCCTTTTCAGTCTGTCAATTAGGTTAGTATTGTGGAGTAACTACAATATAAATCCATCCTGTAAGCCATTAAACTCTTAACTGTTTGAAAGTCAACATTGGCCTCATGGTGAAATCCCTGGGTGGTTTCCTTCCTCTCTGGCAACTGCGTTAGGAAGAATGCCTGTGTCTTTGTGGTAACTGGGTGTATTGATAATTATTAATGACGTCACCTTGCTCAATGGGATATTTAGTGTCTGCTTTTAAATTATATTTTTTTTAGTTGCCCTTTTGCTAGGCATTGGAATACCTCCCTGGTTTTTGGGGTTGACAATGTATTTGAAATTCGCTACTCGACTGAATCGACATTTGTATGTATGGGATACAGAGATGAGGTAGTCATTCGAAATTTGTGTTAAACACTATTGCACACAGTCCATGCAACTTATTATGTGGCTTGTTAAGCATGTTTTTACTCCTGAACTTATTTAGGCTTGCCATAACAAAAGGCTTGACTATTTAAGATGTTTCAGACCTCTGTTTTGAAATGGTGTATTAAGCCTTCGATAAAATCAATTGAATCCCTTTTTAAATTCTGTCTAACAAAATGTTGGCAAGTCAAGGGGTGTGAATACTTTCTGAAGGAGCTCTATTTCTGTCAGCCTATAAAAGTACTTTTGAGGGGAATGGCAAGGGGGTGGCAGTTCTGTCATTGTGATACAGATTTGTCAAGTTGGGAGAACTTTTCAAATCCATATGCAAAGGATGTGCAAGATTTTACTACTCCAGATACTTTCACATTTCTAAGCAGGTCTGTTGATTTCTACACTGACGTTTTTGTTAACCTCATCCACATATACCCATTTTTATTCTGTTTCACTGCCACATGAATAGGTTAAATTCACCTACCACCAACCAATGTTGCGCTCATTCAACATCTCGATTTGTATTAGTCTCTGTTGTGCCTCATGGACTTTGCTCTGTTAAATACCTATGCAATTACACTTCTCTTACAAAGGCTACTGTAGAAGAACTGGTTTTCTGCAGCTCGTGCCAGTGACCATATGAATAATGCTTGTTTTTCTGGGGGTGGCTTACAGGGTCTGGCACTGAATCAGACAGTGATGAGTCTGTACCAGATCTGGAGGAACACGACTCTGCACAGACACAGCAAGCGCAGGTAAGACCACCTGAGAGCGACCAAGTGCCCAGATAAGACTATTCGGGCAGAGGTCTGGTAGGCCACAGAACAGATTAATTTAGCACGTTGCTTCTACGGTGTATGGGTGTGATGCAGTAAACCATTATATTTCACTCCCGACATGATTAGAATAAATCCTGGACTCTTCAGTGATGATTGATTCAGTGACTTTCGTTCTTCTGATTCTACTGAAGCCATCCTTCCTGTTCTGAGAAGAGAAGGCCAAAGGGATATTTTAATATGCTTTATTTTTACCGCGCACACCATATTCTTACATATGGGTTGAATTTTTGATCTCGTTCTCTAAAAATCTACATCTTGCCTGTCATTAAAGGAGGATTTATATTTTTTCCTCCACAGCTTGCAGCTGCTGCAGAAATAGATGAAGAACCCGTTAGCAAAGCCAAACAGAGCCGTAGTGAAAAGAAGGCACGAAAGGTAACTAATTTGAAACTATCTAGACTTGTTTTCATAAGGCATTCCAGTCTTAAAAGTATACATTGAATTATTTAAATTACTATGCCATCTATAACTGTCCATTGTTGGAGCTAGTGTTCATTTCCACTCAAAATAGAGCATGACCCATGTTTCTTTGCTTCTCTCCAGGCAATGTCTAAGCTGGGTCTCAGGCAGGTGACGGGGGTCACCAGGGTTACCATTCGCAAGTCTAAAAATATCCTTTTCGTTATCACCAAACCAGACGTCTACAAGAGCCCTGCGTCAGACACGTACATTGTCTTTGGTGAGGCTAAGGTAAGATGGACACCGTTTGAATTTTGTTTTCTGATCCCTTTTAAATGTCATGTTATTCCATCTCATCTAATCTGCTCTTTCAGAACCAGAATTACATATTCTTAATGGTATCAGTCAAATGTGCAGTGTAATGTCCATTCAACCAAGGTGTTGGGGTTCTTTCCAAAGGTTACAGCGCTGATGTCACGGCCTGTTTCTCTCCCTTTGTGTCTCAGATCGAGGATCTTTCACAACAAGCCCAGCTTGCCGCGGCAGAGAAGTTCAAGGTACAGGGAGAAGCCGTGTCGAACGTCCAGGAAAACACACAGACTCCCACTGTACAAGAGGAGAGCGAAGAGGAAGAGGTGAGGGCCTTGATGGGTGAAACGTTAACATAGAATCATCAGCAGGTCATTTCTCTTCAGTGATGATTGATACAGTGACTTTCGTTCTTCTGAGTCTACTGAAGCCAACCTTTCTGTCCTGAGAAGAGCAATTGAAACTATGATGGGGTTTAGTTTTATACATGATCAGAAGCCAGACCGCTGTAAACTATGATAGGTTTATACATTATCAGAAACCAGGTACCATACTTTTTGTCCATTTTAGATGGTATAACTCTGTTTGCCTCCATTAATTAGCTTCTAGTTTGTAGTAGTCTCCCTTGTGTAATGGGGTTATTGTGGGTCCAATCCAAAACCCCCATTCCCCTTGATATCAGTGAATTGCAGTGCGAGTTAAACTGTCTGATACTAATGCTTTGTCTCGATGCATAGGTTGACGAGACAGGGGTTGAGGTGAAGGACATTGAACTCGTGATGTCACAAGCCAACGTGTCGCGAGCGAAGGCTGTACGCGCCCTTAAAAACAACAACAATGATATTGTCAATGCTATTATGGTAAGTATATTTTACCACACAATTCCCTTGTCACCAGACAGTGTTATCCAGCACAGGGTCCCTTCAATTCAAATATTTGTAGATTTGAGTTGTGACCTGTCAGTTATCGTAGGATCTACTAGCTGGAGATCCTTTCTCTTCAGTGATGATTGATACAGTGACTTTCGTTCTTCTGAGTCTACTGAAGCCAACCTTTCTGTCCTGAGAAGAGATTGGTACTTAACTATGACAAGGTTTAGTTTGTACATGTATCAACACATTGTATTCTTATATTCACAGGAATTGACGATGTAGGCTGCTGGTCGAAGTGGGTTCTGAAAGTTTGCTGGTTTAATCTACTATTGTTTGTACAATTTATACCCGAGATGGAAATAAAGTTGTGGCTTGGTAAATTGAACTAGGTTTCCCTCTGTATTAGTTTTGTGAAATTATGAATCGTACATCTCCAGGACTAGGAAGTCGCTCTGGATAAGAGCGTCTGCTAAATGACTTAAATGTAAATGTTAAATGTAGGATTGAAAACTTTCGTCTGAACAGCGGTATGGAATATAGTTTAGTCCTCAGAGGTGTAAATTCTGCTCTGTTTTACTGAACTTTCAGAAGTCCCTCTGCTGAAATGGTATTGTAGGACTTTTCATTGCTGTGGTTAAATATTTTTTTGTAAACAATGTACCACAAATTTAAGACAAAGTATTGCATTTTAATGAGCTGGTGCTGGGAATCTTGAGCCGTTTTGTTAGTATGACTAATCTAAAGACTTCCAGTGTAAACCGCACCTCTGAGTAGCTGAGGAAACTGGAAGGCACTTGGTCTCTGAAAGATTACTGACAGTAAAGGTATTTGATATCCTAGAAATACCTGACTGATACCTGTGATAATACACCAGACATAACCCAGAGTGCTCCAACTGTATGTTAACCACTGAGGGTCTGTTTCCGCATTCTCCTAATGATAAAGAAAAGAAATGGAATAATCTTAGATCTGTGGTCAGGCCAGGTCAACCACGGAATTGCGTCAAACATGCTCCTATCTAGGGTTTCTACTAAAGGGGAGTAGTCTCCAGAACTTTAATTCCTGTGTCCTAACCAGTTCATGAGCAACTGGTGAATGCTTGAGATGCATCCAGTTGCAACCCTGCAGCAGCCTGTGATTAGCCTGTCACTAGACAATACTATCGACATCTACTGGCTGTGGTTAATCCCTACCGGGGGAGAGCAACTGCACCAAACAATAGCACTGTATTTTTTCACTGTAATAGGTACTGTATATTGGACAGTGCAGCTAGATTAACAAAAGTCATTCTTCTGCCAATATCAGGTATGTCTGTCCTGGGAAATGTTCTTACGTACAACCTCAGGCTAATGTGATTAGCATATGTTAGCTCAGCCATACCGAGGGGGACCCACCGATCCTGTAGAGGTTCATTTAATTTCATATTTTGTTTACAATCTTTCGGTTCAACCATAATGCATAATAAGCATCAACAGGGTGAACCTATTGGGTGTATGCTGATAAACTGTAGAAAGAATATATTAATTTATAGACTTTTTTTAATGGAAAATATAATTCTTCATATAAAGGGCCAAAGTCAAAATTCAGACCACTAAGGGGTCAATGTTTTTAAATAAGATATCCAGTTGGCCTCCCTCTAGTTGTAGGTAGGATCTCAACGTTACCACCTCTCCTTGGTAGAGAAATTTGATCAATCCCTGTGTATTTGAGAGATGGGATGGTTAGCTTCAACAATGTGAGCTGCTACTGGATCGTCTGTGTTCTTACACCTGATTAAGCTGCGCTGTTCAGCTATGCTTTGTTTTAATTTGTTCTATGTAGGCTTTCCCACATGAACAGGTGATGAGATGACTCCCTTTGTCTTTAATTTTTTCTTTTATAGCTTAGTTTATTAACCCTTAGTCAGCACCTCTACACTAAATAATCTTCTATTTTATTAGACAATCAAATGAAAACGTTAGTACTGGTTGTGCTTATGCAACATTTAAAGCTAATACATGTTGAAAGTATTTGTCATATCACTTTTAAGGCCCACAGAGATCATATGAAATTAATAGGGTTTCTATGTAATTCTATGATCACACCAGAGGAAGCTGGTGTGAGAAACTAGGACAGGCTCATTTTAGTAGCTGGAATGGAATAAAGATGGAACGGTATTGAACACATCAAACATGGAAACCATATATTTGACTCCGTTCCATGAATTCCATTCCAGCCGTTACAATGAGCCCGTCCTATAGCTCCCCCCACCAGCCTCCACTGTATTACACCTAGGCTATTAATAAAATGTGTGTGCTTGGTTGTCCCTGACCTACCGGTATATTTTAATCTACTTTCACCTGTATTGAAAACGTAAATACATTTGCACAATGAGTATTTCTCTCAAGTACAAAGTTAGTTGTTGGTTAACTAACTAGCTCATTTTAGCATAGACATGACGAGCAGTGCTTGACTTGAACCAAAAGAGGCGCCGGTAATAATTGTAGGTGCTGGTCCTGTTTATATTTGGGTGCAGGAGAAGTTGAAAATTTGAAGTGCAGGAATTTAGCACCGGTGAGCTCCTCAAAACAAGATATGGTATCAATAACAAGATGGACCTATGATTCCCCACATGGCAGCTTCATGTCATTGTTGCTTGCTATCTGACCATCCAGAATCATAACTACAGATGGACTTCTTCCCCATCAACGCACGTGCATAATCTTCGTGTTGTCAGCTAACCCATCTATAGTGAATGGAAAAATCTTTGTGTAAATAATTATATCTAATGGCAGCCTACTGTACCCCAGTCGGCCTTCAACTTCAGGTACTCAATGGGATTGGGCAGCAGCACTGAGCTACCCTGCAAGATATTTTCCTGGAGTAGCTCAAACTGTATGTTATGTCTCCATGAGACACCATTTTCACTGAATTTGGCTTGATTTTGCTATCTGAGTCTTCACAGAAAATAATTGGTGTCACGTAATCGATGGCTTTGTCCTTTCATATATGCCGTCATTGATCCCTACCACTTGCATGTGAAATCCTCTTATTTCCTAAATTTCCTCATTTTCTTGCTAACTTTCCTTTCCTCTTTTCCTAGCTCCCATTTCCTCCTTTCCTAGCTTCATTTCCTAATAGACTAGCTTCCTTATCTCTTTTCCGAGGACCCTTCCTCTTTTCCTAGCTCCCTTTACTCTTTATTTCCTAGATAGGGGGGTGTTCCTATCTACATTGATGGAACAGTAGTGGAGAGGGTAGTAAGTTTTAAGTTCCTCAGCGTACACATCACAGACAAACTGAATTAGTCCACCCACACACAGACAGCATCGTGAAGAAGGCGCAGCAACGCCTCTTCAACCTCAGGAGGCTGAAGAAATTTAGCTTGTCACCAAAAGCACTCACAAACTTCTACAGATGCACAATCGAGAGCATCCTGTCGGGCTGTATCACCGCCTGGTACGGCAACTGCTCCGCCCACAACCGTAAGGCTCTCCAGAGGGTAGTGAGGTCTGCACAACGCATCACCGGGGGCAAACTACCTGCCCTCCAGGACACCTACACCACCCGATGTCACAGGAAGGTCATAAAGGACAACAACCACCCGAGCCACTGCCTGTTCACCCCGCTATCATCCAGAAGGCGAGGTCAGTACAGGTGCATCAAAGCTGGGACCGAGAGACTGAAAAACAGCTATCTCAAGGCCATCAGACTGTTAAACAGCCACCACTAACATTGAGTGGCTGCTGCCAACACACTTGACTCAACTCCAGCCACTTTAATAATGGGAAATGATGTAAACTATATCACTAGCCACTTTAAACAATGCTACCTAATATAATGTTTACATACCCTACATCATTCATCTCATATGTATACGTATATACTGTACTCTATCATCTGCGTCTTTATGTAATACATGTATCACTAGCCACTTAACTATGCCACTTTGTTTACATACTCATCTCATATGTATATACTGTACTCGATACCATCTACTGTATCTTGCCTATGCCGTTCTGTACCTTGCCTATGCCGTTCTGTACCATCACTCATTCATATATCTTTATGTACATTTTCTTTATCCCCTTACACTTGTGTCTATAAGGTAGTAGTTTTGGAATTGTTAGCTAGATTACTTGATGGTTATTACTGCATTGTTGGAACTAGAAGCACAAGCATTTTGCTACACTCGCATTAACATCTGCTAACCATGTGTATGTGACAAATAAAATTTGATTTGATTTCCTTCTTTCCTTACCTCTTCCTAGCTCCATTTCTGTTCTGCCTTTCCTAGCTTCCTTTCCTATTTCCCTTGCTACCTTTCCTTCCCTACTTCCCTTTCCTCTTTCCCTAATTCCTTTCTTTACTTGCTCCCTTTTCCTAGGAAGCTAGGAAAGGAGGAAAAGAAAGCAGGAAGGAATCTAGGAAAGAGAAGTTCATGTGTGTTGTAGGGATTAATCACGGCCAGTAGATGGCGATAGGATTGGTTTTAGTGACGGGCTACTTTTAGTCGCAGGCTGCTCAGCTGGATACTATTGCATTGTTGGAAAGGTAACCGCAAGTAATGGTGCTTTCAAGACAACTGGGAACTCGAGAAATCATGACGCGGGTGATCTTCAGGTCAGAAAGCTGGAGCTCTAGAAAGAGGCCTGAGTTCCAGACTTGGAATTCTGATTTGGATTACTGTTAAAAATCACTTTTCCCAGTTGGAACTCGTTTTTTCAGCGTTCACAGTTGTCTTGATTGCACTGAAGTCGGAGATTTCCGAGGTCCGAGTACCCGTTTGTATTTAACGAGGCATAATCATTTCACTGTTACACCTGTTGTCTACATTTACATTTAAGTCATTTAGCAGACGCTCTTATCCAGAGCGACTTACAAATTGGACTAAGCATGTGACAAATACAATGTTATGTTATTAGATTTATTGGAATGTTCTAGAAACGCTAAATTTGTATTAGCCGAGTCATGGCGTCATTGTTGGTGCCAAGTTCCCAGTTGTTTTGAACACCCTATCAGTCGCAATACCATACAGAGGAGGAATGACGAGAGAGAGAGAGAGAGAGAGAGAGAGAGAGAGAGGAAGTGGGTGAGCTTGAGTCTATTAAGGGAGATGGTTTGTTAAAAAAATAATGGTAGAATGTGTAAGCAGAGTGAGTTGAAGACGGGGAGAAATTGAAGTGAATGAGGGTGAAGTATTGGAGGTGGTAGGTGTGAAGTTCTCAGAGCCCGAGGATTGCACTGAGGGTCCAGATAAAGATGAGTCTATGACAGTAGGGGGGAAGTTTTTTTGAAAAAGTGATCCATTTTTTGCTGATCCATTTGTGGTTTCAGAGTGGTTGTAACAGATTTGGATGCTGTGGAATTGGTGAGGGTAACCAGAAGTGGTCTTGTGATAATTTTTGTGTTTCTGCTGGTCAGAGGGAGCAGGTGCTCCATGTTAAATGAATGGGGGCAAGAGATGTGACTTGTTTTGCTCTAAAGAAAAGGCCAACATTGAATGGAGTGATTACTGGGGCAGCAGTAAATGTGAAAGCTGACCAACTAAAGGGGAAGATTGATTCCTGGTGTTTGTGATGCTCATAGTTTGGTGCGACTCAGACAGGGTGGGGTGAAACAGTTATGTTTAAAGTTAGTGAGGGAAATATACGTCTCCAGCCTCAGCGATTTTTGCAATTAGTTTCAGTCACTGGCAGCAGAGAACTGGAAGAAAAGGTGGCCAAAAGAGGTGCTGGCTTTGGGGATGACCAGTGAGACATACCTGCTGGAGCGCGTGCTATGGGTGGGTGTTGTTATCGTGACCAGTGAGCTGAGGTAAGGCAGTGCTTTACCTAGCATAGACTTATAGATGACCTGGAACCAGGAGGTCTGGCAACGAATATGTAGCGAGTGGTATAAGGGGATTTGGTAACAAAACGGATGGCACTGTGTTAGACTGTATACAGTTTGCTGAGTAGAGTATTGGAAGCTATTTTGTAGATGACATTGCCAAAGTCGAGGATCGGTAGGATAGTCAGTTTTACTAGGGTATGTTTGGCGACGCAAGTGAAGGAGGCTTTGTTGCGAAATAGAAAGCCGATTCTAGATTTGATTTTAGATTGGTGATGTTTGATATTAGTCGGGAAGGAGAGTTTACAGTCTAACCAGACACCTAGGTATTTGTAGTTGTCCACATATTCTAGGTCAGAACCGCCCAGAGTAGTGATGCTGGGCGGGCGGGCGGGCAGCGAACGGTTGAAAAGCATGCATTTGGTTTTACTAGCGTTTAAGAGCAGTTGGAGGCCACGGAAGGAGTGTGTAATACAGTGCCTTCCACTAATATTGGCACCCTTGGTAAATAATTAATAAAACGGCCTGTGGAAAAAAAGTATATTTATCCTCTTGGTATTATATATATTTACAAAACTCTAACCTTTAATTAAAGTCAAATATTTTAAAGGAGAAATTTTTTAAAAATAATAAAACAAATATTTTTCTCAAATATACGTGTGCCGCAATTATTGGCACCCCTTCATTCAATACTTTGTACAACCTCCCTTTGCCAAGATAACAGCTCTGAGTCTTCTCCTATAATGCATAATGAGGTTGGAGAACACATGGCAAAGGATCTGAGACCATTCCTCCATACAGAATCTCTCCAGATCCTTCAGATTCTGAGGTCCACGCTTGTGGACTGTCCTCTTCAGCTCATCCAACAAGTTCTCTATTTAGGTCAGGAGACTGGGACGGCCATGGCAAAACCTTGATTCTGTGATTAGTGAACCATTTTTGTGTTGATTTTGAGGTGTGCTTTGGTTCATTGTCCTGCTGGAAGATCCAACCATGGCCGTTTTAAGATTCCTTCTAGAAGCAGTCAGGTTTTGATTTCATATCAGCTGGTACTTAATTGAGTCCATGATATTTTAATTTTAAATTTTTAAATTTCACCTTTATTTAACCAGGTAGGCTAGTTGAGAACAAGTTCTCATTTGCAACTGCGACCTGGCCAAGATAAAGCATAGCAGTGTGAACAGACAACACAGAGTTACAAATGGAGTAAACAATTAACAAGTCAATAACACAGTAGGAAAAAAAAAGAGAATACTATGTATCCTAACAAGTTGTCCAGGGCCTTTGGAAGAGGAACAGCCCCACAATATCAAAGATCCATCACCATACTTCACAGTGGGGATGAGGTACTTTCCTGTATGGCTATCTTTCTGTCTATGCCAAACCCACCTCTGGTGTTTAAAAAAAAAGAAGCTATATTTTGGTCTCATCTGACCATGGAACCCGGTCCCATTGAAAGATCCAGTAATGTTTGGCAAACTGTAGGCACTTGAGTTTGTGGTTTGATGACAGCAAAGGCTTTTTATGGAAACCCTCCTTAACAACTTGTGGTTATGTAGGTGGCAGTAGTTAATAGTTTTGGAGACTTTCTGACCCCAAGACCCAACTGACATCTGCAATTCTCCAGCTGTGATCCTTGGAGATTTTTTTGTCCACTCAAACTATCCTCCTCACTGTGCGTGGGGTCAATATAGACATACATTCTTTTTCAGGCCAATTGTTAACCTCTCCAGTTGCTTTAAACTTCTTAATTATTGCCCTGATTGTGGAAATGGGCATTTTCAACCGTTTGAGATATTTTCTTAAAGCCATTTCCTGATTTGTGCAGCTCAATAATCTTTTGTTGCACATCATTACTGTATTCTCTGGTCTTTCCCGTAGTGATTGATGGCTATGGGAACTTGGCCTGTGTGTCACCTCAAGTTTATACCCCAGTGAAACACCAAGTCATGGCTTACCACTTAAGCGTTCCTAATCACTCAGGTGAACTTAAAATCGTAAAATATGAATGGGAATATAGTTCAGTTAGATTCTACTCATAAGAATTTATTGGGGTGCCAGTAATTGTGGCAGACATGTTTTGGAGAGAAATATTTATTTCACATGTATTTTTTTCAATCATTCAATCATTTTACTTCAATTGATTTTTGTGAATATTTTTGAATGAAATACCAAGAGGATTTTTCACAGCCCATTTTGCTCATGTTTACCATGGGTGCCAATATTAGTGGAGGGCACTGTAGATCTGTACCAGCACAGAGGGATTAATCAACAAGTGATATATGTTCCAGCAAGATTGGATTTTTGGCATTTATAGCAATGGTTATCAACTGTACTGCAGGGATGGAACATAAGTCGCAGAAATAAAGGTTGTGGTGGCAGCTGCAGGGGAGTATTTTGTGTGTGCAAGATTTGATGTCAGAGTTACAGGGTGTGTTAAGTGGTGGTGTCCCATTCCCTAAAACAGGGAAGACAGGAGCAACTTTTAGTGTTCCTGAGTTTAAGGTGGCAGTGACGAAAAGAGCAACGGATGATTTATCTGTTTACACAAGGGAGTTGTTGGCCATACTATTGGCTGCAGAGTGGGTGGATGAGGTGAGGCTAGACAGGGTAGTCATCTGCTCTGACACCTGTGCAGCACTGATGAGCTTAAATTCATGTATGTCTTAGAGCAGACAGGAGGTATTGTATGAGGTTTTGCAGTGTTTGTATAGGGTGAAACAGGTGGCGGTATGTGTGACGTTCCTCTGGGTACCAGCTCATGTGGGAGTAGAGGGGAATGAGGAAGTGGATATTATTGCCAAGCAGACTCTTAAACGTCCTAATGTTGAGATGGAATTATCAATCAGTAAAGCAGAAGTCAAGGGATTAATAAGAACAGTGGTTAAAAATGAGTGGCAAGAGTTGTGGAACTGTGATAGTAAGGGAGGACACCTGTATAAGATCCAGGAGAGGGTGGGGGGAGGGAGGTCTACAGGCTGAGACTGGCACACACAGGGCTAAATAGTACATTGAAAGTGGTGGGGAAACATTGACTGGGAGGTGTGATCATATTCAGGAGGAGATGGAGAACGATGTTCCACTGTCTATTTCAGTGCCAGGAATATGTGAGAGAAAGGGAGCAATTGTTATTAGATTTGAGGAGTAATGGGGTTGAAGAGCCAGGATTAAATGAACTGCTGAAGACCTTTTCATGGGATGTAGTATTTAATTATGTAATTCGTTTCCTTAGGTAGACGATATTATTTGGTAGGATTTAGACCTTCACTGTCTCTGGTCCACACTCCAGTCCAGTTGGTGGCGGTAATGCACCTTAAAGTTGGTTGCCAACCGAGGTATAAAATCCACAGAAAAAGAAGATACACAGTCCGCGACTCATAGAAACGGTGGCTTTGCAGTGTATGGATATAGCACATTTTTGTACAGCCCATTGAAACGAAATCCCCATAAGGACAGTATTGTAAATTAATTTTGTATCCCCAAGGAGAAAGCTATCACATCTACAACGAGACATGTAAGTTTGATGAATTGCGAGCTTCTGTAAAATGTAGTCCACAAGAGCACGTTAGCGCCACTAGCTAGCGTCGTTGGTTTCTTTAAGGTTATGGCAAGTTAGCTACCTAGCATACCAACATGCTTTTACGAAAGGCGGGAGGGACGCCCAGCGACGATGGGCCTTGTTAGGTATCTGTTGGCTACCAAGCTAGCTCATGCAAAAGTCATTGAATATAATCATGCGAATGTCGGTCAGTTGATTTGCTAACTAGCTCGCTAGTAACGTTAAAATAAATGTAAAAAAAAAAAGAAGCTAGTAACTAACGGCAAGGATTGAACTAGCTACTAACGTTAACTAGATTTAGAAACTGCTAAACCAAACTGAAAAGAACGATGTTTCCTTCTATGCTCACATTGTTCTGCTATGGGCTAAATTCCCATGCTAGCCAAATAGACGCAAGTTATCTTACTTTAGTTAGCTAATGATGGAAGTTGGCTAGGTAGTGGTCAAGTGCACCGCATGGCATGTGGTGTGCATTCCACACCCCCCCCCCCCCCGAGTTAACGTTAGCTATAAAATATATTTGCTAGTTACCTAACACAACTGATTAATTAACTATTATATTAGCATGTTGATCGACCCCCATGGTTGTTTCCCACATTTGAACTGAATCCAATCATGACATGTTAGTAACCTTAATAACACACTAGTTAGCGAAGTGCTCTGGTGATAAGTAACTTTAGTTTTATTCTAATGATGAATGACTGACAGTTTAAATTAACAAAATGTTTACATACATACTATGCACATAGATAATGTCCAGTTAATCTCAACTAAATGAAAGGTTGGTCATCCTACTGCCGGCTGCTAACTAAGGAAGCCAAGAGCGATGGCTAACAAGCCAATGATACATAATGCTCATTAATGGATGTCCTAAAGTAGTGAAGTGCATTTAACATCAATTGTCGGTATGGTAAGATAAATGTGGTTAATCTTAGGCAGTGAGGGCAAAAGTCGTCTTAAAGCTCTGGTTTAGCCCATGTCATTGACAGCCTACAATGCTTACTTTTGACTTTGAACAGGAATATGGAAGGAATGTGTAACTTTAGCGATCTAGATTACTATTTAGTCAGTCAGGCCTTAATCAAATCTTGATCATTCATTGGTGCATTGGGGCTATTTTTCACTACAGCATCACATGAGAACACTAAAGCAGGAAGTAGCTCATTTCAAAAACATTTAATGTTTTTATATCAGTTGAGTTTGCACGTTTCAAGTCAATGTCTCGATCTCTGACCTCAACAATGCAGTAATAAATAACAATATAATACTAAAAATAAAAGGGTAGAACAAAAACAAGATGTAAAAACGTGATAAAGTAAGTAAGTAAGTAAGCATACTATATACAGGGTCAGTTCCAGTACCATATTTACAATGTGCAGGGATGTTTTTTTTATTAGCCTGTTATTTTATTTCACTTAGTCCAGCATGTTGGAGCTTGAAGCCTAAGATTGTCACTGTATCCTATAATTGCACCTGTACATGTGACTATTAAACACTTTGAATCTGAGAGATATGTATAGGGGTAGGTGAGTAGGCATCACAACATATGATAAACAGAGTAGCAGCAGTGCATATGATTGTGTGTAGAGTCAGTATAAATGTGCATGATCAAATTATGGGGTGTGTTGGAGTGCCTAGTGTTTAGGGCCCTGTTAGTGTGCATAGAGAATAAAATACTAATGTCAACTCAGTCTGTGTACCTATTTAGCAGTCTTGTCTTTTTTTTTACATTTGATTTAACTAGGCAAGTCAGTTAAGAACTCCTTATTTACAATGACAGCCTAGGAAAAGTTGGTTAACTGCCTTGTTTAGGGGCAGAACGACAGATTTTTTACATTGTCAGCTCGGGGTTTTGATCTAGCAACCTTTCTGTGACTGGCCCAGCGTTCTAACCACTAGGCTCCCTGCTGCCGCATGGGGGTAGAACGTGGTCAGACTTGATGCACCAGTACCGCTTGCTCTGCGGAAGAAGAGAGAAGTCTATGGCTTGGGATTGTAACTTTTTTCCTGGGCCTTTCACACTGCCTGATATACAGGTCCCTGGATGTCAGGGAGCTCGGCCCCAGTGATGTAATGGGCTGTCCGCACCACCATCTGTAGCGCCATGTGATGGAGAGCAATGCTATTGCTGTTTGTAACATCTTTTGTGCTGCTACCATGTTGTTGCTACCATGCTGTGTTGTGTGTTGCTACCTTGCCTTAAGTCTCTCTTTATGTAGTTGTGTTCTCTTGTTGTGATGTGTGTTTTGTCCTTCTTTTTTTTTGTCTCCGCAGGAGATCTTTTGCCTTTTGGTAGGTCGTCATTGTAAATAAGAATTTGTTCTTAACTGACTTGCCTAGTTAAATAAAAAATGCCATACCAAGCAGTGATGCAGCCAGTCAAGATGCTCTCAATGGTACAGCTGTACAACTTTTTGAGGGTTCGTGCTAAACCTTTTCAACCTCCTGGTGGGGAAGAGGTGCTGTCACACCTTCACGACTGTGCATGTGTGTGGACCATTGAGTTTTTCGTGATTTGGATACAAATGAACTTGAATCTCTTGATCCACTGCAGCCCTGTCGATGTAGATGGGTGCGTGCTCTCCCCTTTCCTGTAGTCCACGATCAGCTCCTTAGTCATACTGCCGTAGAGGGAAGAGGTTGTTGTTCCGGCCCCACATTGCCACATCTCATCGTCGCCTGTGATCAACCCTACCACCGTCGTGCGGTTAACACACATGATGCCGTTGGAGTTGTGTGGGGCCCCACAGGGAGTACAGTAGATGACTAAACGCACACCCCTGTGGTGCCCTCGTGTTGAGGGTTAATGTGGTGGAGGTGATGTTGCCTATCCTCACCACCTGGAGCCGCTCCACCAGGAAGTCCAGGATTCAGTTGTAGAGGGAGATGATCAATCCCAGGGTTCTAAGCTTGAAGGGGACAATGGTGTTGAATGCTGAGCTGTAGTCAATGAACTACATTCTCACATTGGTATTCCTCTTATCTAGGTGGGTGAGGGAAGTGTGGAGTGCAATTGAGGTTGTCATCTATGGATCTGTTGGGGCGGTATGCAAATTGGAGTGAGTCTAGTGTTTCGGTGATGGTGGAGTTGATGTGTGCCATAACTAGCCTCTCAAAGCACCTTATGATTACAGATGAGTGCTACAGAGTGGTAGTCATTGTGACATGATGCCTTAAAGTTCTTGGGAACAAGAATGATAGTTGTCATCTTAAAACGTGGGATTATACCCGCCAACTATTATGCGCATGCTCAGAGAATGTGCTCAGGAATACCATCGGGCCTTGTGGTATTGATCTGATTAAAGACTTTACGTATGTCGGCCTCTGAGAGCGAGATCACCCAATCTTCTGGGTCAGTGACGGCCCTCGCACTCGGATGTCATGGTCAAAGCGTTCATAAAATCCATTGAGTTTGTCTTTTGTAATTCGCAATGGATGTAGCCCCTGCCACATGCGGCGAGTGGTGGAGCCTGTGTAATATAATTCCACCTATTCCTATATTGTCCTTTAGCTCGTTTAATGACTGGAGGTCATAGCGAGACTTCTTGAACTTGTTCCTGTTCTCAGCCGTAGACTCGGTTGTCTGCAGTAGCCCTATCCTATAGTTTAGCACCAACCTGTGTTAATCCAGGGCTTTTGATTGGGTAAGCGGCTAACCTTAACTGTGGGGACAGCATTGCAGATGTCATTCATTGAGTTTCTTCACCTGTGTTCCCAGGCATCCGGCGACTGCTAAGTGGTATGACAGGCGGGACTCCGTCTACATCGAGTTCTGCGTAGCGGACAGCAAGGATGTCAAGATCAATTTCGAGGAAGCAAAGTTTGTTTTCAGGTGAGTAATAACTTCTGTCAGTGGAGGTTTAAAGGAGACGTTTGGCTAACTGCTCTAGGCATTTGATAATTCTTCTAATTCAGTTTTAGTCACATTTATGCCGAATTTCCTTTCACCCCTCCCTTTACCAGTTGTCTTGGAGGAACTGATCAAGTCAAACATGAGAACGAAGTAGACCTTTTCGAAGGCATTGATCAAAATGTGAGTAACTTCATTGCATTGTCTTCCTGTCTTCAGGACAAGATGCAGATTACATCTGACAAGATATAACATTACATTATATAACTAAGGGGACTTAGTTTTGCAGCATGAAAGTGTTCATGTATCTCTTGTACACACAGGAATCCATACACAAACGCACAGATCGGTCAGTATTGTGCTGTTTAAGAAAAGCTGAACCTGGGAAAGCGTGGCCTAGGCTAACGAAAGAGAAGGCTAAGGTTAGTGATGGTGTATAATATTTTTCCCATAATATATACACTAAATTGACAAAAGTATCTTGACACCCTTTCAAATTAGCGGATTTGGCTATTTCAGCCACACCCGTTGCTGGCGGATGTATACAATTGAGTACACCGCCATCCGATCTCCATAGACAAACATTGGCAGTAGAATGGCCAGTGCTGAAGAGCTCAGTGACTTTCAACATGGCACCGTCATGGAATGCCACCTTTCCAGGAAGTCAGTTGTTCAAATGTCTTCCCTGCTAGAGCTGCCCCAGTCAACTTGAACTGCTATTTTTGTGAAGTGGAAATGTCAAGGAAATTTTGGGCAACAAGCTCGGAGAACAGGACTGGCGAGTGCTGAAGCATGTAAAATAATTCTGTCCTCAGTTGTAATACTCACTACAGAGTTCCAGGAGAACTGCTCCCTGACAGGGATGGAAGCAAGTTTGTGCACAAAATTTGAGAGTAATAAGCATATTGAGAATATTGAACATTTCATGAAGCTCCCAACAGTTCTTGTGCTGATGTTGCTTTTCATTAAGGCCATTCTACTGCCAATGTTTTATGGAGATTGCATGGATGTGTGCTTGATTTCATACACCTGTCAGGAATGGGTGTGGCTGACATAGCCAAATCCATTCATTTGAAGGGGTGTCTACATACTTTCGTATGTACTTAAATTAGTTATCTATATATTTAAGTAATATATCTATATAGATCATTTAAATGCACATTTTCTGTATTTGGTGCATAATTGATTTTGGAACACTGAACTCTAAATGCATGTAAGGAGCCTGGAAGATGACATCCTCCAAACGAGCATCTGCAATGCCTTTTTTTCATGTAAGATATTCCTCAACAGTTAACTTGGCTCAGCGTCGACTTTAACAACTGGAAGGACTGGGAGGGCGACTCAGACGAGGAACTAGGCAACTTCGATAATTTCCCAGAGGGGGGAGACGGGGATATGGCATTCAACACACAAGAAGCGATGGCTAAAGTAAGGGCCCTAGGGCAAACTGAACTTGCACTTGAATGCTGTATGAAAGGTTGGGCAAAGATTGTACAAGTAATATATGCCAACATGATGATATTTGTCTCCGGCTGTTCTGTGTGATTCTGATTGCAGATGATGAACAACATGGGAGGGGAAGACTGCTTACCTGATCTAGATGATGTTGATGATGTAAGAGCTTTTCTGTGGAGTTCCTTCTTTCCCTCAGTATCACTTGGCTTAATACAAAAACATGTCTCACTCTAGTCGTGTCCCTCTTGTGTATGGGTTTGCTAATGAATGATCAGTGTCTCAGAATGTGTGGGACACAATATAAACACTTGCAAAACCTTAATTGCAATGGTCATATTCCGCTTGATTGCATGCTCTTTTTCTATTCCTGTTTAGGACGAGTCTGCAGATAGTGACGATGAAAGTAAGCAAGATGTTTTCTGACCAGATACTGAGCTTTCGAATGAAATGTTATACCCCGACATCCCTTAACCCTGAAAATGTAATGATGCAGAATGTGCCATGAGAAGTATATTTTTTTGACCATAGGGGTATTTGTTTACTTTACATTATTTTTAACTGTTGGTTTTATTTTCAGAAATGCCTGATTTGGAATAAAAGGCCTCAAAATCCAAGAAGTCGGGATGGAAGGCAGGAGGAATCATCAAGACTATCTTGAAATAGAAGGCAGTGGGTAAAAACACTGTACATGAGTCAGTAGCCATATTTAAATCCAGAGCTCTTTTCCAATCAGTCCACTGAAGGTTAATATCTATAGTGTTGTACGGAGCAGCAGTCTCCACTTCCATTTGCAGTGCTTCACTCTTGGCATATCCTGTTTTACTATTAATTGTTACAAGTAAGCATTCCTGATTTGTTCTGAAGTACTGTATAGTAATCATCCTCAACCTAGAAAACAATAAATGTGAAGACATTTATGAGCAGTTGACTAATGTTATGAAGTGTAATTAAACGGACAAATGTTTTACACCCCCTGCCTCATGGATGTGTGTTTGAAGTTAGTTGATCAGGTTACAATTTCTGTTTGGTTCCCTCTTGTGAGCCGCCTCCTGTGGATAGTGATCAGAGAAACAGTAAAAAAGTTTCAGTACCTTAGCCTTTAAACTTACATGTTTCCCCTCTCCTCCTCATCTGTTAAATCGCTAAAACAGTCTTATCAATGTTCATAAGATTTGAATGTTCTGGAATTGTGTCTTAATGTTCTTCTCAAATATACATTTTATGGTACCAGTTTTATTTTTTACTAATTCCATATTGATATTATCTAACAGCAGATCACATGAAGGCAAAATGAAAGGAGGCTTGAAGCTCGGTTTGGCAAACATCTGTTTGTTTTTTGTTTTTTTACCTTCCAGAATCTTTCCATCTGTTTAGAGTTGTGGCAGAGTACATTACAATACTCCTGGGTCTTGTGTGGTGATGGGGGTTATGACATGGTAAACCTGTGTAATGACCAAATTAAACTTGCACTGTCAAGAAAATATGAGGTAAATGTGTAGTTATTGGTGTGTATGTCAAACCTGTAAAGGTATCACAGGCTTAAGCACTTCAAATGATGTTGAGTTACACTGGAACATGTATATTTTTGTCTACATCGTTCTAAGTAACTAAGACTCGTGTTTCCCATGGTGCAAGTGTTTGAAGACTGGCTATGCATGTTTCATGTCAAATAAGTTTTTGAAAAGACACTGCTTTCAGTGGTGTGACTTTTCATACATTGGAAATGGGAGGACATGGCTACTGTACTTCATTAATCACTGTTTACCAAACAAATGACCAAGAATACTGCATAGAGGTGTGTTTCTCGACCATCAGACATCTGATCAGCTTCTCACTGTAGGTAAATATCCTAGAAATAATTTTGCTCCATGTTTGCTTTATTTTAAATTTGGTTATGTAATTTTAGGGGAGAATTTTAAAAAGGGGGTGGATCCTTTATCACTCACCCACCCCTTCCCTAAAATGAATGCTCTGCGCCCCAGCACCAGAGGGGGTTGTACATACACTAGCGCTTGCGTGGGGGCTAGTTCCCTTTACTTTTATTTATAGGCTACAGAACCTGGTCTAATCAACGTGTGACTATATATTGTACTGTTGGTTATCAAAATAGGTTCAAAATAGGTTCAGTATGAAAAGTTGGAAATGTTCTTGTGAAATAGAGAATGATATCACTGACCGAGATGCAGATCACCACCTGCTACCATAGGACATAGGGAAGGTTAAAATATGGCCAACAAACTGAACAAAAACATTCAATGTTAATGTACAATCATATGCCTAATTGATTACAATAACATTTGAACAGTGCCATATAATAGTATACTGTGGGAGAAGTGGTTTCTGTCACTATAATGGAATATTGTTAATGTCGTACATGGCACAACACAATTTCATTTGTCTGGCAATTTTTTTATGTTTATGAATTAAACGTCACCCTCCCAAATCCGCGCTTTCTCAGCATCACTTTCTGTAGCAGCATTCTGACCAGACACCTTTTGTGCTCTAATGATTCCAAGATGCGGCAGGGTAGCCTAGTGGTTAGAGCGTTGGACTAGTAACCGGAAGGTTGCAAGTTCAAATCCCCGAGCTGTCGTTCTGCCCCTGAACAGGCAGTTAACCCACAGTTCCTAGGCAGTCATTGAAAATAAGAATTTGTTCTTAACTGACTTGCCTAGTTAAATAAAGGTAAAGTAAAAAAATTAAGAGACATCCCATTGGGTCCTTGAGCCGGCCTTTGTCTTCGGTATTGAATGAGAATAATTAAATAGTTGTGCTTTGAAAGATGTGTAAAACGATTAGGAACTGCGAGACTGCATTGAAAGAGCATAAACATAAAATCCAGATGGAGCTGAATGATGATTAATCGGACTGTAATACACAAATAATTGGTAATTGGTATGTACAGCCTGTCAGCAAAATCGTGCAAATGTTCCTTACAAGCCAGAATGTTCAATAACATTTGATTTAAACTTACTCTACCAGTTGTCTATGTGGTCTGCTCTTCAGCTGCTTGAAATTTGAGACAATATATACGGTTAAGTATTGTAAGATACATTTACTTGATTTTGCAGTCATTTCCCCTATTCATCTGTAATTACACTAACATGCATACCTATTTTTAAATTACATGGTATACCTGGATTTTTGTGTGTAGTCTAAAAGTACAGGTAGGCCCTATATCCAATTATTTACAGTGCATTTGGAAAGTATTCAGACACCTTCACTTTTTCCACATTTTACATTATAGCCTTATTCTAAAATTGATTAAATAGTTTTTTCCCCCTCATCAATCTACACACAATACCCCATAATGACAAAGCAGAAACAGGGTTTTTTAAATGTTAAAGAACTGAAATATCACAATTACATAAGTATTCAGACCCTTTACTCAGTACTTTGTTGAAGAACCTTTGGTAGTGATTACAGCATCGAGTTTAATTGGTTAGGATGTTACAAGCTTGGCACACCTGTATTTGGGGAGTTTCTCCCATTCTTCTCTGCAGATCCTCTCAAGATCTGTCAGGTTGGATGGGGAGCTTCGCTGCATAGCTATTTTCAAGTCTGGACTCTGGCTGGGCTACTCAAGGACATTCAGGGACTTGTCCCGAAGCCACTCATGCATTGTCTTGGCTGTGTGCTTAGGGTTGTTGCCCTGTTGGAAGGTGAACCTTCTCAGTCTAAATGTTTTAAATTTGAGATTCTTCAAAGTAGCCACCCTTGCACACTCTTGGCATTTCCTCAACCAGCTTCATGAGGTAGTCACCTGGAATGCATTTCAATTAACGTGTGCCTTGTTAAAAGTACATTTGTGGAATTTCTTTCCATCTTTATGCGTTTGACCCAACCTGTTGTGTTGTGACAAGGTAAGGGTGGTATACAGAAGATAGCCCTATTTGGTAAAAGACCAAAGTCCCTATTATGGCAAGAACAGCTCAAATAAACAAAGAGAAACAACAGTCAATCATTACTTTAAGTCATGAAGGTCAGTCAATCCAGAATATTTCAAGAACTTTGAAAGTTTCTTCAAGTGCAGTCGCAAAAACCATGAAGCGCTATGATGAAACTGGCTCTCATGAGCACTGCCACAGGAAAAGAACACCCTGAGTTAACTCTGCTGCAGAGGATAAATTCATTAGAGTTAACTGTACCTCAGATTACAGCCCAAATAAATGCTTCACACAGTTCAAGTAACAGACACATCTCAACCTCAACTGTTCAGAGGAGACTGTGAATCAGACCTTCATGGTCAAATTGCTTTTTGGACACCAACAAGAAGAAGAGACTTGCTTGGGCTAAGAAACACGAGCAATGGACATTAGACTGGTGGAAATCTGTCCTTTTGTCTTATGAGTCCAAATTAGATTTTTTATGGTTCCAATCGCTGTGTCTTTGTTAGACAGAGTAGATGAACGGATGATCTCTGCATGTGGGGTTCCCACTGTGAAGCATGGAGGAGGAGGTGTGATGGTGTGGGGGGTGCTTTGCTGGTGACACTGTGATTTATTTAGAATTCAAAGCACACATAATCAGCATGTGTATCACAGCATTCTGCAGCGATACGCCATCCCATCTGGTTTGCGCTTAGTGGGACTATCATTTGTTTTTCAACAAGACAATGACCCAACACACCTCCAGGCTGTGTAAGGGCTATTTGACCAAGGAGAGTGATGGAGTGCTGCATCACCTGACCTCAACCCAATTGAGATAGTTTGGGATGAGTTGGACCACAGAGTGAAGAAAAAGCAACCAACAAGTGCTCAGCTTATGTAGGAACTCCTTCAACTGTTGGAAAAGCATTCCAGGTGTAATTGGTTGAGAGAATGCCAAGAGTGTGCAAAGCTGTCATCAAGGCAAATTGTGGCTACTTGGAAGAATAAAGTATAAAAGATTAAAGTATAAAAGTATAAAATATATTTATGTAACACTTTTTTGGTTACTACATGATTCCACGTGTGCTATTTTAAAGTTTGATATCTTCCCTATTGTTCTACAATGTAGAAAATTGTATTTAAAAAAAATGTAGGTGTGTCCAAACTTTGGACTGGTAATGTAGAATTTTGTCCTGTATAATTTTATTAATTCTTATGGAAGACTGCTCCAACTGGAGAGTGCCAATATGGCTGACCGGTGGCTACAAAGTTTTTTGATGGCCAATTAAACCACACCAGCCACTGCCTGCTCACCATGCTATCATCCAGAAGGTGAGGTCAGAACAGCTGCATCAATCTGGGACCGAGAGACTGAAAAACAGCTTCTATCTCAATGCCAGCAGACTGTTAAATAGCAATCCCTAGCACAGTCAGAGGCTGCTGCCCTATATACATAGACTTGAAATCACTGGACACTTTAATAATGGAACACAAGTCACTTTAATAATGTTTACATAATTTGCATTACCCATCTTATATGTTTTTACTGTATTCTATTCTACTGTATTTTAGTCTATGCCGCTCCGACATTGCTCATCCAAATATTTATATATTCTTAATTCCGTTCCTTTACTTTAGATGTGTGTGTATTGTGTGAATTGCTGTGAAATTGTTAGATATTACTTGTAAGATATTGCTACACTGTTGGAGTTAGAAACACAAGCATTTCGCCACACCCACAATAACATCTGCTAAACCTGTATGTGAGCAATACAATTTGATTTGATTTACATCGTATCAGCAATCTAGGTTTTGTATCGTTGCCTACTTCAGATGACAATTCTCCTAATATGGACTGTTCCGGTGCTAGGACCCAGAGCGCTCCTGGCTGCCCGCAGTGTGTAAACTCCAGAGACCGAAGCGAGACAACCCACTCACTGTTTTTTTTGTCAAATGACAGTCAATGAACGAAGTGGACCATACACAACTGCTATTGCATTGGTGTTTATGGGAGACCCACCCCGTTAAGTCGACCGGAACTGATCATTATTTTCAATAGTAAACGGCCTGAGTGAACTATCTTCATTTATCCGTTGGTTCACCCATTCACTTCTTCTTTCGGCTCGATGTATTTATCTTCTGTGATCATGGTTGCGCTCGAACACAAGCCATGTTTTCTCATTTGAAACCCAAAGGTTAGCGAATACTGTACCTGTTTTATTTACATAGCATCTACCTACTTCAACCATATTTGTTCACTCGGATGATAAAATACATCAGTGCCTTTGAAATCCAAGGATGACAAGGTTAGTCCGTTTCAATTACATTTTCTGGCAAACTTTTCATGTGTGTGTCTGAGGGAGGATGATGCGGTCTCACTATCTCAGGTGAATAATGCGAAAACAATGTGCGTTTATTAGCTAACTAACAAAAGACATTCAAAATGTTCAGAAACTTAAACTATACTCCAGGACAACTGATGGTGTTACTCTCCACGTGTTTCATCAACTAGCTATCATCGCAAAAGTTTAAATAGTACAGACCTGCTGTGACTGTATTATAAATTAGTTTTACACTGCGTTGTAGTGAACTTCTGTTGATTATTGTCAATAACCTTAAATTTAGCATGATCTTATAAGGGCCTAGAGGTGTCGAATGATATGTTGAAACTATGAGCAACTTAAATCATTTTAACCAGATTGTGTTAAATGTAGTTACATCTCACTAACTAACTCCTTGTTGGATTGTTTTTTGTTGCAGTGTACAGTAACGTCAGAAAGATATCAAATCCGATGCTAACTAGATAACGCTAGATAGGCCTATCGTTAGTTGGAAATGAAGTTAACCATTGGGTGGCGAGTTTTGAATGAAAGCTAATTTAGCTAGCTAGTCAAGAAATGGACAATAACAAAACTAAACGTGTTTAGTTATGAACTGGCCCCCCATTATTTGGCAGGGAATGGCTTTCAAAAATAAAGCTGAATTGGTGTGACTTAAATGCTCCACACGTTCCAGTCCAAAGAGAAAGGCACAGACCAAACACTGGAACACTTGCGGAATAAATACAATACAGTTTTCAGTGATCAGATGGGAACAGTAAAATGCTTCACAGCAAAACTTGTACTAAGAGATGATGCAACCCCCAAATTCTGCAAAGCCAGATCTGTTCCATACTCCCTGAGACCAAAGGTGGAAGCGGAAATTGATCGCTTGCAGGATACAGGGATCCTGACGAAAGTGGACAGAAGCGAATGGGCCACACCCATAGTTCCTATTGTGAAGAAAGACGGGTCTGTTAGAATGTGTGGGGACTTCAAGGTAACTGTGAATCCAATGTTGCATGTGGACCAATACCCCCTACCACGCCTGGATGACATCTTTGCTGCACTAGCGGGTGGGAAACACTTCAGTAAAATCGATCTGAAACAGGCTTACCTGCAGCTACCGGTTGAAGAGAGTTCCAAACAGTACCTGACAATAAACACACACAAAGGTCTATACAGGTATAACCGCCTGGTGTTTGGCATTGCATCAGCCCCAGCCATTTGGCAACGAACTATTGACCAGATTTTGCAAGGAATCCCAGGAACCCAGTGTATCCTGGATGACATGATCATAACAGGACGCACCGACAAAGAGCACTTGGCTAACCTGGAAGAGGTCCTGAAAAGACTGAAAGAGTATGGTCTACAGGCAAACTTAAAGAAGTGTGAGTTCTTCAAAGACAAGGTTGTCTTCTGTGGACATGAGATTGACTGTAATGGATTGCACAAAACACAGGACAAAATCAAGGCAGTGGTACAGGCACCACGACCACAAAATATCACAGAAGTGAGATCTTTCACGGGACTGATCAATTACTACAGAAGATTCCTCCCAAACCTTTCAGCAGTACTCCAGCCTCTAAATCAGCTCTTGGAAAAGAATAGGACATGGCGGTGGACAGAGCAATGTGAAAATGCATTTCTGGAGGCAAAACGGCTCATAACATCTGAACAGGTCCTGATGCATTACGACCCTGAAATGCCAGTGAAGTCGGCTTGTGATGCGTCCCCTTATGGATTAGGGGCAGTCCTTTCACACACACTGAAAGATGGGTCAGAGAGGCCAGTTGCATTTGCGTCACGAACATTGAATGATGCAGAGAAAAACTACTCACAAATCGACAAAGAAGCACTGGCACTAGTGTGGGGCGTCAAGAAATTCCACGCATACCTATATGGCAAGCGTTTCACACTGGTTACAGATCACCAGCCGTTGCTTTCCATTTTCAGTCCAAAGAAAGGCATTCCGGCAATGACAGCAGCCAGGTTACAGCGATATGCCCTGTTCCTTGCCAGTCATGTGTATGACATTGAGTTTAAGCCGTCATCCCTCCACACAAATGCAGATGAATTATCCAGACTGCCATGTACAAGAGAAAGACAACGGTGGGTGTTTGCAGTGGACATGTTCCATACCGCTCAGCTCGAGGCACTACCGGTCACAAGCACAGTTATCAAACATGAGACAAAGAAAGATGTGACCTTGTCAAAACTGTACACCTACACCATGTCAGGATGGCCAGCTACTGGCAGAAAGGAGCTGACTCCGTATTTCCAGCGGAGAAACGAAATTACAATGTACCAGGGATGTTTGATGTGGGGAACGAGAGTCATGATACCCCAGAAATGCCAACATCGAGTCTTGCAGCAACTACATGAAGGTCATGTTGGAATTGTCAAAATGAAGCTGCTCGCAAGGAGCCACTTCTGGTGGCCAGGTCTGGACCAACAAATAGAAAATATGGCAAAGAACGGTAGTGGATGTTTGGAAACCCTTCACATGCCTGCTCCTGTCCCAGTCCACCCATGGGAATGGCACGCAGAGCCATGGCAGAGAATTCATGTGGACTACGCTGGTCCTTTTGAAAAGCACATGTTTCTGGTTATAGTTGATGCCCATTCCAAATGGCCAGAGGTGTTTTGCACTGACTCCTCCACCTCAGCTCAGACGATAGAGTGTCTCAGAACAACGTTTGCACGCTTCGGTTTGCCACTGCAGCTGGTAAGTGACAACGCGCAAGCTTTTGTAAGTGACGAGTTTACAAGATTCATGTCAGTAAATGGAATCAAACACTCAACTTCAGCTCCGTACCACCCTGCCACCAATGGGCTGGCAGAACGCTTTGTGCAAACTCTAAAGCAAGGACTCCGTGCAGCAAAACGAGACGAAGGGACTTTGCAAACAAAACTGGCCAAGTTCCTGGCCTCCTACCGAAGCACCCCACATGCCACAACAAATGAAAGCCCAGCCACACTGATGTTCGGGAGGCCTCTCCGCACACAGCTGGACATCATGAAGCCAAACAGGCGTAATGAAGTGTTGAACAAACAAGCCAAGATGCTCTCCGGTGGCCGGGAGCGCCATCTCCAAACAGGACAGGAAGTGATGGTGCGAGACTACAGAAGAGGAAAATGGACAAGAGGGACCGTACACACACAAACGGGACCCAGAACTTACCAGGTTCAAGTGAGCCCAGACATAATGTGGCGGCGTCACATTAACCAAATGCATTCCACGGAAAACAGCACAACAATCGAGAGAGAACAGGCACAGAGAGCTCCCGAGAGTGACACACAAGGAACTGTAGAGGACGGTGGGGCAGTAGAGAGACCCCAGGCTGAAAGAAGGGAACGTGTTGAAGGTGCTGCTATAGCAGACGCTATAATGGAACAAACACACACTGAGGATGTTCAGGAGCCTCCAGACAATCTGAGGCGCTACCCAGAACGAAGGCACCGTCCACCAGACAGACTAGACTTATAAACAAACAAACAAAAACTAACTGTTCAAGTTCAAATTAAAAGATGCAAAATAACTACAACAAGTTCTGAGAAATGTTTCAGTTGTGGTTTGGTAAAAGTAACTCTGATTGTATAAGAGAAGGAATGTTATGTTCTGTTAATTACGGATGTCCCCTTTAAGGATGAAGCGCCCTTGGTCATGCGCAGTATTGTTCTATGTTATTCTGGTACTAACCTGTTTGAGTAAATGTGAAGCTACAGTTCAATTGCTTGTAATTCAGAGTCTTTCTTATTACATAAATAAGTACTAAGTGTTAAGACACTACAACCAGATTGTGTTAAATGTAGTTACATCTCACTAACTAACTCCTTGTTGGATTGTTTTTTGTTGCAGTGTACAGTAACGTCAGAAAGATATCAAATCCGATGCTAACTAGATAACGCTAGATAGGCCTAACGTTAGTTGGAAATGAAGTTAACCATTGGGTGGCGAGTTTTGAATGAAAGCTAATTTAGCTAGCTAGTCGAGAAATGGACAATAACAAAACAACGTGTTTAGTTATGCAACTGCTCGTGCCACCTTTTAATTAAATTATACAAGCCCTGACGTTTAGCCCTTTTTGTTTTCGTTATTGACAGTTTTGATAAGCAACTGGATAGCGGGATCTTTTAGCTAGCAAACAACCTTCAATGTGACAAGTTAAATAACGTGTCATGGTTACATTAGCTCGCTATCATGAGAGACTGCTATAGATAGTTTGCTGACAAGTTGAGTATTGGAGGAGAGATTCAGGTCTATGCAGAGGGGCGATATCAGCAACAGCGCATGGTCACGTGTAGCAGAAAGCCTTGCTAGTAAGCAATGACAACCGAATCTAATTTTCTGTCGTTAGAAATTAGCTATTAAATGATTAACTACGGAAGTTGTCGGTTTTCAAATTGCAATTTTAATATATTTATGACATGGTTAATATTTGTGGCGAGCTAGCATAGCTTAATGAAACCAATGTTTTCAACTAGCTAATGTTCGCTGCTTCATGCTAATATGCGTTTATCGTGGGATGGATGTTGAAAAACGCAGTTAAACATTAGGAGGAAGGAGGACCATCCTCAGTGAATTTCATAACTTTACAAATGTTTTACATTTTGTTTAGATAAAACTATACTAAATATATTCACGTCACCAAATAATTCATTAAAACCCACTGTTTTGCAATGAAGGTCTGTAGGGTAGCGTCATGGTGTAGCTGGGGGGATAGCTAGTTTCCGTCCTCCTCTGGGGAGGCTTATGGTTCTCACCCCCTTCCATAGACTTGCACAGTAATTATGACAACTTCTGGAAAATGTACTCCGAGTGATTAGAGGTCTTGCAACAAAAAATGACTTTCTTTTCTCCACCCAAGCAAAGGATCAGTGAATGATTATAGTATTGAATGCATAAGCCACAGGTAGCTAGCACTGCAGTGCATAAAATGTGGCGAGTAGTTGACTCGGAGAAAGACAATAGTTGAACTAATTAATTTCTTCCAAAATGAAGGAGAAGCAAGGGAGAGAGAAAGAGACGTATTTTTTTCTTGAGTTTCTCTTACTTAGGTAGGAAATGCAGCTAGCTAGTTCAGCATACTCTAACACGCTTCTCAAACAGAGAGCTGCTATGTTAGCTAGCTGGCTATGACTATCCAACACTGGAACTCTTCCAAGTCAAGGTAAGCTTTTGATTTCACAAATGTATTGCCTCCAGGGCTCGCCGGTGTAAGTGCTACACTGCTCACCGACCGTATACTGTAATGTTACTGCATGATTGTAGCGAGTTTACTAATTCTCTTAGTTATATTAGCTATGTTGACTGATGTTACTTTAGCTAATATAGTGACAACGATGTAGGCTGTGTGTAGCAGTTATGATATATGGTTTTGCTTGGAATGTTGTGTTTTTTTTGCCTGGTCACGTACAGCTGAAGTGTTGTTCAATGAAGTCCACAAGCGAAGGGAAAAGATGAGAGGAGGAGAGCGCATAGGAATATAATGTGGCTACTATGGGCTGTGATTACACATGATCAAGCGTGTATTCATTCCGCCGGTTCTGTTGAAAAACGTTTCTTAAACGGAAGCAAATGGAACGACACAGGGATAAACACCTGAATTTGTCCAATAGAAATTGTCGTTTGCAACTGTTGGACTAATGATTACACCCTAGATCAGCTAGATGCAGACAAAAGTGTGCAAAGTGGTATTGAATGTGTCACTGTCTGTCCAAAATGTTTCTCTCGACCTGTGTAAACTTACATTCATAGGTTAGGTTGTAGCAACCTCATGATGGGTATTGGGCAAATAAGAGTATCATGTAGTAGCATAATCCTATCGCTGTTAAGATATTCAATTCCCTAAATTCAATGTAACAACGATAGGACATGATACTCTTATTTCCCCTTTACCCATCATGAGGTTGCTACAACCTAGCCTATCCACAGTCATCCAATATGCGATGATAGAAATAAGGCCATGCTCATGATGTACAAGCAAAGCTAATTTGATATTGTTTGAAAGTAGCTAGCTAATAAATTCATAACTAATGGAAGTTGTCTGTTTTCTCATTGCAATTACCATAGCTTTGTTATATATGGCCAAGATTTGTGAACTAGCGAGCTAGCATAGCTTAATGAAACCAATGTTTTCAGCTAGCTAGTGTTAGTTAGCTCTTAATGCTAATATTATGCGTTTATCGTGGGATGGATGTTGATAAACGCAGTTAAACGTTGGGTTTACAATATGTAGCTACTTGTTGAAAACCACGATATACCTTTTTCAATGTATAGCTAGATTTCTAGAAAACATGTCTCGCAGACCAAAATACTGTCGTTCCCCCGCTGTCAAAACGGGTTCGCTGTGCTTTGTCCATGAGTGTGCTGGCCAGAGCATCCCATCTGCTGCTCTAACTGCGACATGTTGTGGGAGTGCAACGTTTGTGGTGTCGTCATCATTCATAGCCATCTTCAGGCTTGCCAGCGCCTGCATTGTAACCAATACATTTTAGTGTATGGTTCTAGCTAGTTATTTTATTTATTTTAAAAAATCAGATAGTATTTGTTGTTTAGTTTATACTGCTCACTTATTTTATTAATGGGAACCATCCATTGCATGTGTATTCTGCTTGTAAGAATAGACCATGAGACAGCTGCAGGGAATTTCTGTGAAATTTATTTTATGTTCAGAATCAAATATTTTTTCTCTCAAATATTTACTGTTTTTCTTCATGACTTGTTGTCTTTGCTACCTGTTTTTCAGATGGAGGCGAACAACTATTTCAACTATGGCACCCACTCCTCTGTGTCTGTTAACTCAGGACTGAAACTCTCCTCAGGGGATTCTGTCTATACTAATGGGTCCTCCATGAGTTTCCCTCAGCAGGAGAAGAGTGAGTACAGACCCAATTTTCTGCGTTTACTCTGCCTCTGTTTCTATGGTGAACAAAAATATGAACACTATGTAAAGTGTTGGTTCCATGTTTCATGAGCTGTAATAAAATATCCCAGAAATGTTCCATACACACTAAAATCGTATTTCTCTCAAATGTTGTGCACTATTTTTGTTTACATGCCTGTTAGGCAGCATTTCTCCTTTTCCAATATAATCAATCTACCTGCCAGGTGTGGCATATTAAGAAGCTGGTTAAAGAGTGTGTTCATTGCACAGGTGCACCTTGTGCTGGGGACAATAAAAGGCCACTCGAAAATGTGCAGTTTTGTAACAAAACACAATGCGACAGATGTCTGACGTTTTGAGGGAGCCAGCAATTGGCATGCTGACTGCTTCTCTACCATACGCTGCCTCCAACGTCGTTTTAGAGATTTTGGCAGTATTTCCAACTGGCCTCACAACTGCAGACCATGTGTAACCACGCCAGCCCAGGACCTAGACATCCGGCTTCTTTACCTGCAGGATTTCTGAGACCAGCCCACCGGACGGACAGCTGATGAAATTGAGGCATATTTCTGTCTGTAATAAAGCCCTTTTGTAGGGAAAAACTAACTCTGATTGGCTGGGCCTGGCTCCCAAGTGGGTGGGACCACGCCCACCCATTACTGCGCCTCTGCCCAGTCATGTGAAATCCCTAGATTAGGCCCTAATGAATTTGTTAATTGACTGATGTCCTATGAACTGTAACTCAGTAAAATTGTTTAAATTATTGCATGTTGCGTTTTACATTGTTGTTCAGTGTATATCAATAACTGATTTAAATGAATATCGCTCTGCCCCAGTCTTTTCACCCCTTTTATAATGAGCAAGAGATTGTATCTAACTCTAGAGCAGGTCTTTGGTGTATAAGCAATTAATTCATGTAACCTCACACCTCAAATTTTCTAGAGAATTTATGATTGTGCAGGATGCATGATTTGTGAATTGAACACACTGAAAAATGAATTATCTGACCTGTCTTCTCTTACTCTTGTCCCTGACCACCTTTGCAGATATGAACGGCAAAATGAATGTGAATGGCAGCACTACTGTAATTGGGTCCAGTGTGCCTGGCTCCCAACCTCCAACAGCCCCATACCCTCATATGAGCAACCACCACCACCAGAGTAGCATGGGCTACGACTACCTGTGGGGAGGACAGCCACAATACAGCCCAGTCATGAGCTTGTCTCCTGGGCATGGC
This sequence comes from Oncorhynchus gorbuscha, assembly GCF_021184085.1. Lineage (NCBI taxonomy): Eukaryota > Metazoa > Chordata > Actinopteri > Salmoniformes > Salmonidae > Oncorhynchus > Oncorhynchus gorbuscha. The sequence goes on along the minus strand of NC_060182.1, from coordinate 23,614,513 downwards.
ATGCACCAGAAGCAGCCTCCCACTGGGGTGATGCAGCAACAGAGCCAGCAGCATTTCCAGGGTCACGGACAGTACCAACTGAACGGGGGCATGCCTGGGTCCCGTCAGCCCCCCGTGGTGCCACCCCCAAACATGATTCTTACAGGGGGCCAGTACTGGAACAAGGTTAACCCGGGGCAACAGCAGAGCAGTGCAGCCATGGCAATGGGGTATAACTCGCACAGCGTGTACGGGGCCTACCAGAGCCAGGTGCACCCTGGGATTGCACCCTCACACCATCACCAGCAGCAGCCTCCACAGCCACCCCCTCAACAACAGACACAGCAGCAACCTCAGCACTACAGCATGGTGTCCAATGGGATTCCCTACTCCCAGCACCAGCCCCAGCACCCACCTCTTCCCGCTCCACAACCTCAGGCTCAGATGATGCCCCCTACCTCCCAGAATTTCACCCCTCCACGGGGAAGCCCCCAGCACCACCAGATGGGCCGGGGGGGCACAGGCAGCCCCCTCCCCATGGCGGTGTCCTCTGTCCCCATGATGTCACCCATGACAATGGCGGATAGTGGATCGCCCCAGAGCCAGACCAGGGAGAGGAGTCCCCATGGTGGTTCTGTAGTGATGCCGGCTGTCATGCAAGGTGAGATGCACATATTTACACAGGTTTCAAGTCTTCTGAGTAACCTAACCCCTTCCATTTTATAGCACGGAAGAAGTGTTTCATTTTCATATTTCTGTGGTCGCTAGATACATGGCGCTGTTTCTACAGATACTGTATCACAAGAGTTTGAACTTCCTATTTCAAAGCCATTTTTCAATTACTTAATTTTCTTTCAATTAGGCCTTATCTGCTAATTTACTCATCAGTGTCTCAGCTGTCAGTAATTGAATTCGCTAAGCAGATTTAAAACCTCTACAGGATTGGTGGGTCCCCCTTGGGACTTTTGAGCTGACATAGGCTAATGTGATTAGCATGAAGTTGTAAGTAACAAGAACATTTCCCAGGACATAGACATATCTGATATTGGCAGAAAGCTTACATTCTTGTTAATCTAGCTGCACTGTCCAATTTGCAGTAGCTATTACAGTGAAATAATACCATTCTATTTTTTGAGTGAAAGTTATGAACTTAATGTTATTAATAAACCAATTAGGCACATTTGGGCAGTCTTGCCACAAAATGTAACAGAAATGCAATGGTTCATTGGCTCAGTCTAAAACATTGCACATACACTGCCATCTAGTGGCCAAAATCTAAATGTGCCTGGGCTGGAATAATAGATGATGGCTTTTGTCTTGCATTACACATATGATGGTACAAAGAAACCAGTTGGTTTTCTAACATGTTATATTCTCCTACATTCATTTCACATTTCCACAAACATCAAAGTGTCTCCTTTCAAATGGTATTAAGAATATGCATTTCCTTTCTTCAGGTCCTGAGTTACAGGCAGTTAGATTTGGGTATGTCATTTTAGGCAAAAATTGAAAATAAAGGGGCCGATCCTTAAGAGGTTTTTAATGTCAACATTAAACTGTTTCCATGACAGAACTGAAACCGTGTTTGCATATTCTGTCATCTCAGCTTGATAAGAGACATTTTTTGTGGAAAGGAATAATGATGTATCAACTGGATTCCTTCTAACACAGGTTACAGTACGGACAAGTCCCAAAATGTTTAGGAAAGTCACCTCTTTCAGTGGTTTGTGATGTAGGCTTATCTATTGGTCATTCATTGTTCCTGTTTGACTAGTTAGCTCTCCATGTCAGAGAACTTTACTTGTTTCCTGGTTTGTACCCTTGCTTGTATTTCATGAGAGAAATCATGTTGTAAATCTCACCTCGCATATTTCCTGATTCTCAACCACTGTAGTCGGGTGTAGCTCACCTCAATTTAGTGTGCACCACAATAGATAGCGAAAAACTCCTGGCCCTTGATACAGGCAATCTATTTGTCATCTCACTGAAGTGGAACGCTGGCATGCATAAGATTGTCGACAAGGTGTTTTATAAAAGCTCCATCTGCTCTTCAGATTCCCTCCTTTGAATTGCCTTGCCGCTGCTGTGTTTTGTTCTTGTCATTTCTAATGGTCTGACTGTTTTGTGTTCCCTAGGGCGGATGAGTGAAGCGTTTAAGGATGTGGATAAAGGCTACAATGGGATGGAGAGGGCGTCTGTCGCCCAGCGGCTGCCTAAAAGCGACAGCGACCCTCCCAAGCCCCCTGGACCTCCCATGGGGCCCACCAGTGACTACTGCCAGCGCTCCAAGCAGCCAATGGCCCAGCACCATGAAATGACAACCTTAGCGAGGGAGTCTGCGCTGCCTGAGCCTCCACACTCGATGTCGGCACCTCCCCCTGTGGTTTCCACACCTCCTTCAGCTAAGGCAGCAACCCCTCCTAGGGTCTCCGCAGCTGCACACAAGCCTAAGATCACAATACGCAATGCCAAGCGTCGGCTGGAGTGGTGTAAAGCTCGCCGCCATTGGACTCTGGAGCAGTGGAAACGTGTTCTCTGGAGTGATGAATCACGCTTCACCATCTGGCAGTCCGACGGACGAATATGGGTTTGGCGGATGCCAGGAGAACGCTACCTGCCTGAGTGCATAGTGCCAACTGTAAAGTTTGGTGGAGGAGGAATAATGGTCTGGGGCTGTTTTTCATGGTTCGGGCTAGGCCCCTTACTTCCAGTGAAGGGAAATCTCAATGATACAGCATACAATGACATTCTAGACGATTCTGTGCTTCCGACTTTGTGGCAACAGTTTGGGGAAGGCCCTTTCCTGTTTCAGCATGACAATGCCCCCGTGCACAAAGTGAGGTCCATACAGAAATGGTTTGTCGAGCTCGGTGTAGAAGAACTTGACTGGCCTGCACAGAGCCCTGACCTCAACCCAATCGAACACCTTTGGGATGAATTGGAACGCCGACTGCGAGCCAGGCCTAATCGCCCAGCATCAGTGCCTGACCTCACTAATGCTCTTGTGGCTGAATGGAAACAAGTCCCCACAGCAATGTTCCAGCATCTAGTAGAAAGCCTTCCCAGAAGAGTGGAGGCTGTTATAGCTGCAAAGGGAGGACCAACTCCATATTAATGCCCATGATTTTGTAATGAGATGTTCGACGAGCAGGTTATGTACGGATCCTCAGTCAGAAATTAAACAAGTAATCTGCCCCCCCCCAACCATTTACAGTTTATGTTTGGTTCCCTCTTGTGAGCCGCCTCCTGTGGACAGTGATCAGAGAAACAGTTCAACGTTTCAGTACCTTAGCCTTTAAACTTACATGTTTCCCCTTTCCTCCTCATCTGTTAAATCGCTAAAACAGTCTATCAATGTTCATAAGATTTGAATGTTGTGAAATTCTTTCAGGCATCTGTCTTATTGTTTCTCCCAAATATACATTGTTTTAATAATTCCATATTGATATTTGTTATCTAACAACACATCACATAAAGGCAAATTGAAAGGAGGCTTGAAGCTCGGTTTGGCAAACATCTGGTTGTTTTTGTTTTTTACCTTCAAGAATCTTTCCATCTGTTTAGAGTTGTGGCAGAGTACATTACAATACTCATGGGTCTTGTGTGGTGAGGGGGTTGATGGGGGATATGACATGGTAAACCTGTGTATTGACCAAATTAAACTTGCACTGTCAAGAAAATATGAGGTAAATGTGTAGTTATTGGTGTGTATGTCAAACCTGTAAAGGTATCACAGGCTTAAGCACTTCAAATGATGTTGAGTTACACTGGAACATGTATATTTTTGTCTACATCGTTCTAAGTAACTAAGACTCGTGTTTCCCATGGTGCAAGTGTTTGAAGACTGGCTATGCATGTTTCATGTCAAATAAGTTTTTGAGAAGACGCTGCTTTCAGTGTTGTGTGACTTCTCATACATTTCAAATGGAAATGGGAGGACATGGAAACTGTACTTCATTAATCACTGTTTACCAAAATAAATTACCAAGAATACTGCATCAAGCGGTGTTTCTCAATCTTCAGACATCTGATCAGCTGCTCACTGATGTAGGTAAATAAATATCTGAGTGGTGTCCCGAGTGGTGCAGCAGTCTAAGGCACTGCGTCACTACAGACCCAGTTTTGATCTATCCGTGACCGGGAGACACATGAGACGGCGCACAATTGGCCCAACATTGTGTTAGGTGAGGGTTTGGTCGGCCGGAATGTCCTTGTCCCATCACGCTCTAGCGACTCCTTGTGATGGGCAGGGCACCTGCAAGCTGACTTGGTTGCCAGTTTCCTCCGACATATTGATGCGGCTGGCTTCCGGGCTAAGCGAGCAGTGTGTCAAGAAACAGTGCGTCTTGGCAGGGTCGTATTTCGGAGGATTCATGTCTCTCGACCTTCACCTCTCCTGAGTCCATACGGGAGTTGCAGCGATGGGAAAAGACTGGAACTACCCATTTAGATATCATAAAATTGGGGGTTAAAAGTACAAAATAATCATTCTGTTCCATGTTTACTTTAACTTAATATCACCCACCCTTCCCTATAAAGCTATTAGCGCTGTGTCCCAGCTCCAGAGGGAGCCATAAATACACTAGTGCTTGCGTGTGTGCTAGTGCCCCTTTAGTGCCACTTATTTCTAGGCTACATAAACTGGTCTAATTAGTGTTTATGTGGATATATTGCATCGTTGGTTATCAAAATAATCTGTTATTTCAGTATGAAAGTTGGGACATTTTCTTTTTTATGAAATAATAGAGGAGATTGACATCACTTCCGAGATGCGGATGACCACCTGCTACAAGAGGAAAGGCTGAAAGATGGCCACCGAGAATTATGTTTGTACAAAAACCATTCAATGTCAATAGAGTTTGTGTACAATCATTATATGCCAAATTGATTACAATAAAATGAGAACAGGTCCCCGTCACTATAATGTAATATTGTTATTGTAGTACATGGCATGTCTCTTTAGAAAGCAACACAGTGTTTTATATTATTATTATGCTTTTCCTGAATGTGCCCATTTTATCATGAAAGGAAGCTGGCAATCTGAAGACTACAGAATATGTTTAGTCTTGTGTAACTTATTTTCTCCTAAAGGGCAGTTTTTTTGCTGCTGGATTGGGATAGTCCTTATAAAAGGTCAATGATGTTTTGCACAATGATAAGATCATTGATCATCAAGGACATCAACCACCCTAGCCACTGCCTGTTCACCCCGCTATCATCCAGAAGGCGGGGTCAGTACAGGTGCATCAAAGCTGGGACCGAGGGACTGAAAAACAGCTTCTATCTCAAGGCCACCAGACTGTTAAACAGCCACCACTAACATTGAGTGGCTGCTGCCAACACACTGACACTGACTCAACTCCAGCCACTTTAATAATGGGAATTGATGGGAAATGATGTAAATATATCACTAGCCACTTTAAACAATGCTACCTTATATAATGTTACTTACCCTACATTATTCATCTCATATGCATACGTATATACTGTACTCTATATCATCGACTGCATCCTTATGTAATACATGTATCACTAGCCACTTTACAATTACATTACATTTAAGTCATTTAGCAGACGCTCTTGTCCAGAGCGACTTACAAATTGGTGCATTCACCTTATGACATCCAGTAGAACAGTCACTTTACAATAGTGCATCTAAATCTTAAAGGGGGGGGTGAGAAGGATTACTTATCCTATCCTAGGTATTCCTTAAAGAGGTGGGGTTTCAGGTGTCTCCGGAAGGTGGTGATTGACTCCGCTGTCCTGGCGTCGTGAGGGAGTTTGTTCCACCATTGGGGGGCCAGAGCAGCGAACAGTTTTGGCTGAGCGGGAACTGTACTTCCTCAGTGGTAGGGAGGTGAGCAGGCCAGAGGTGGATGAACGCAGTGCCCTTGTTTGGGTGTAGGGCCTGATCAGAGCCTGGAGGTACTGAGATGCCGTTCCCCTCACAGCTCCGTAGGCAAGCACCATGGTCTTGTAGCGGATGCGAGCTTCAACTGGAAGCCACTTTAACTATGCCACTTTGTTTACATACTCATCTACATTTACATTACATTTAAGTCATTTAGCAGACGCTCTTATCCAGAGCGACTTACAAATTGGTGCATTCACCTTATGACATCCAGTGGGACAGTCACTTAACAATAGTGCATCTAAAACTTAGGGGGGTGGGGTGAGAGGGATTACTTAACCTATCCTAGGTATTCCTTAAAGAGGTGGGGTTTCAGGTGTCTCCGGAAGGTGGTGATTGACTCCGCTGTCCTGGCGTCGTGAGGGAGTTTGTTCCACCATTGGGGGGCCAGGGCAGCGAACAGTTTTGACTGGGCTGAGCGGGAGCTGTACTTCCTCAGTGGTAGGGAGGCGAGCAGGCCAGAGGTGGATGAACGCAGTGCCCTTGTTTGGGTGTAGGGCCTGATCAGAGCCTGGAGGTACTGAGGTGCCGTTCCCCTCACAGCTCCGTAGGCAAGCACCATGGTCTTGTAGCGGATGCGAGCTTCAACTGGAAGCCAGTGGAGAGAACGGAGGAGCGGGGTGACGTGAGAGAACTTGGGAAGGTTGAACACCAGACGGGCTGCGGCGTTCTGGATGAGTTGAAGGGGTTTAATGGCACAGGCAGATACCATCTACTGTATCTTGCCTATGCTGCTCTGTACCATCACTCATTCATATATCCTTATGTACATATTCTTTATCTCCTTACACTGTGTATAAGACAGTAGTTTAGGAATTGTTAGTTAGATTACTTGTTGGTTATTACTGCATTGTCGGAACTAGAAGCACAAGCATTTCGCTACACTCGCATTAACATCTGCTAACCATGTGTATGTGACAAATAAAATCTGATTTGATTTGAGGTGTGTAGAATGCCTGTTGAGTTCAAAAGTAGACCAGCTAACAAATATGTTAAGTGAAATGAATAAATAGAAACACCTGCAAACGGTTATCTTCCCATGAATTGTATTGCACTCAAATTTATATAATCCTCGAAGGCAAGTACAGTGGGGCAAAAAAAGTATTTAGTCAGCCACCAATTGTGCAAGTTCTCCCACTTAAAAAGATGAGAGAGGCCTGTAAATTTTCATCATAGGTACACTTCAACTATGACAGACAAAATTAGAAAGGATTTTTAATGAATTTATTTGCAAATTATGGTGGAAAATAAGTATTTGGTCATCTACAAACAAGCAAGACTTTTAAGTGGGAGAACTTGCACAATTGGTGGCTGACTAAATGCTTTTTTGCCCCACTGTAGTTCTATTCCTTTCATATAATCTGTTTTTAATATGTGAATTTGACAAATGTATTGTAGGAGAGAGTATACCACAATATTACAACATCAAAACATAAATGTAATTAAGTAAACATTTTACCTTGAAACGTTAGACTTTATACCAATGAAACGGGGAATGAATAGGTTAACATTTGTGGCGGTGTAAGAGTTTTTTCAAAGTAGCAGAGCTGCTGAATTTGCACACCCTCAACACAAGAACCATGTGATGTGAGAGACCATATCCCTAATGGCACAAACTGATATCATGATGTATCTATAATTGAGACATTCTTCAAGTTTACATTTTATTTGTCCCAAAGGGCAATTGGTTTTGCAGCAGGTGAGCTGCACATGAGATGTTAAAAAACATAATCCAGATGAAGCTGAATGAGGGTTAGTCTGATTAATCAGGCTGTAATATAAAATTCATTGGTATATAGCTTTGAAACTAATTCCTGCAAAATCGTGTAAATGTTCCTTACAAGCCAGAATGTTCAATACAATTATATTTAAACTTACTCTACCAGTTGTTTGCGTGGTGTGTTCTTCAGTTGCTTGACATTTGAGACAATACAAGTATTTGCAGTAATTTCCCCTATTGATCTGTGATTGCACTCAAATTCGTGCATATTCTTTATTACATAGTATATATACCTGTATTTTTGTGTGTAGTCTACAAGTACATGTAGGCCCTACATCCAATTATTTATATATACACTAGAGAGCTTTTTGGGGGCGCTGTCTTGAAGACACCGTCCTCCATCTTGGCACTCCCCCACTGTCGTAAAAAATATATTTTGGAAGCTATAGAAAGGCATTTATTGTCTACATTCGTTTTTGCCACGTTTATTATATTACAGACACCTTAATGCATAATTTTAAATAATGTGAGCTAAACATAAAATAATGATCAAAACATAAAAACATTTTCCTTTAAGTATATATTTTATTAGATGATTAATGTTACTGTCCCACTACAATAACAAAAATACATAAATACTTAATTTTGTTCTGGGGATTGCCAATATGTCCGACCGGTGGCTATAAAGTATTTTAATGGCCAATACATAGCATCTGCAATCCAGGGTTTGCATAGGTCATTGCCTACATCAGATGACAATTCTCCTAATATGGTGCTATTCCGGTGCTAGGACCCAGAGCTTCCCAGGCTTCCCCAGTGTGTAAACTCCAGAGACGAAAGAGGAAGCGAGACACCCCACTCTCTGTTATTTTCTGGTTAAATTCATGTCAATGAACTAAGTAGACCAGACCCAGCTGCTTTTGCATTGGTGTCTAAGGGAGACCCACCCCTTTATGTAGACAACTGACCATATTTTTCAATGGTAAACGGCTTGAGTGAACTATCTTTATTTATCCGCCATCTCGTAACCATTCACTTCCTCTTTCGGCTCGATTTCTTTCTCTTCTGTGATCATGGCTGCGCTCAAACACCAGCCATGTTTGCTCATTTGAAACCCAAAGGTTAGCGAATACTGTACCTGTTTTATTTACATAGCCTGTACCTACTTCAACCATATTTGTTCACTCGGATGATCAAAGACATCAGTGTCTTTGAAATCCAAGGATTACAAGGTTAGTCAGTTTTAATTACATTCTATGTCAAACTTTTGAGTGTGTGAGGGAGGATGATGCTGCCTCACTATCTCAGGCGAATACAGCGAAAACAATGTGCGTTTATTAGCTTGGTGGCTAACAAAAGAGAAGCAGCCACTGTTTTAAGAACGTAAACAAAAACGATACTCCAAGACGACTGATGTTATTACTCTATATGTTTTAGTTATCATCACAAATGGTTATGAGCACAGACCCGCTGTGACTATTATTAACTAGTTTTACTCAGCGTTGTAGCTAATGTCTGTTGTTGATTACTAGTGACGCTATTGTCAATAACCTTGAATTTAGCATGATCTAATAAGGGCCTAGAGGTGTCAAATGATATGTTGAAACGATCAGCAAATTCTACAATCGCCCGATTGTGTTAAATGTAGTTACATCTCACTAACGAACTCATTGGATGATTGTTTTTGATGCAGTGTACAGTAACGTTAGAAATATATCAAATCAGATGCTAACCTAGCGCCGTATTGCTAACTAGATAACGTTAGATAGCTTACAGTAGGCCTACCGTTAGTTGGATATCACGTTAACCATCTGGTGGCGAGTTTTGAATGAAAGCTAATTTAGCTAACTAGTCAATATATGAACTATAACAAAACGAAACATGTTTATGATTCCGCTCGTGCCGCTTCTTCTTCAATTCCACTACAAGCACTAACGTGGAGCCCTTTTGTTTTCGTTGAGTTTTAATAAACAACTGAATAGCGGTATGGTTTGTTTTCTAGCTAGCTCATCAACTTCAACTGGACAAGTTGAATAGCGAGCTAGTGTAACCATGACACGCTATCATGAGAGACTGCTATAGCTAGTTTGCTGACAAGTTGAGTATTGGAGGAGAGATTCAGGTCTATGCAGAGGGGCGATATCAGCAACAGCGCATGGTCACGTGTAGCAGAAAGCCTTGCTAGTAAGCAATGACAACCGAATCTAATTTTCTGTCGTTAGAAATTAGCTAAAAAATGATTAACTACGGAAGTTGTCTGTTTTCAAATTGCAATTAAATATATATTTGTGACATTTCCAAGATTTGTGAACTATCGAGCTAGCATAGCTTAATGAAACCAATGTTTTCAGCTAGCTAGTGTTAGTTAGCTCTTCATGCTAATATTACGCGTTTATGGTGGGATGGATGTTGACAAACGCAGTTAAACGTTGGGTTTACGAACAGGCAGACGTTCTGTACAATATGTAGCTACTTGTTGAAAACCACGATATACCCTTTTCAATGTATAGCTTAGATTTCTTGAAAACATGTCTCGCAAACTAAAATACTGTCGTTCCCCCGCTGTCAAAACGGGTTCGCTGTGCTTTGTCCATGAGTGTGCTGGCCAGAGCATCCCATCTGCTGCTCTAACTGCGACATGTTGTGGGAGTGCAACGTTTGTGGTGTCGTCCTCAACGTGTCATCATTCATAGCCATCTTCAGGCTTGCCAACGCCTGCAGTTGTAACAATGCATGTTTGTGTATGGATCTAGATAGATGATTTATTATTTATTTAAAAAAATATTATTTATTTGATGTGCAGGGTCAAATACTTTTTCCTAGTTTATTTGTTTTTCTTCATGACTTGTTGTCTTTGCTACCTGTTTTTCAGATGGAGGCGAACAACCATTTCAACTATGGCACCCACTCCTCTGTGTCTGTTAACTCAGGACTGAAACTCTCCTCAGGGGATTCTGTCTATACCAATGGGTCCTCCATGAGTTTCCCTCAGCAGGAGAAGAGTGAGTACAGACCCAATTTTCTGTGGTTACTCTGCCTCTATTTCTATGGTGAACAAAAATATAAACAGTATGTAAAGTGTTGGTCCCATGTTTCATGAGCTGTAATAAAATATCCCAGATATGTTCCATACACACTAAAATTGTATTTCTCTCAAATGTTGTGCACTATTTTTGTTTACATGCCTGTTAGGCAGCATTTCTCCTTTTCCAATATAATCAATCTACCTGCCAGGTGTGGCATATCAAGAATCTGGTTAAACAGTGTGTTCATTGCACAGGTGCACCTTGTGCTGGGGACAATAAAAGGCCATTCGAAAATGTGCAGTTTTGTAACAAAACACAATGCGATAGATGTCTGAAGTTGAGGGAGCCAGCGATTGGCATGCTGACTGCAGGAATGTCCACCAGAGCTGTTGCAAGATAATTTCATGTTAATTTCTCTACCATAAGCCGCCTCCAACGTCATTTTAGAGAATTTGGCAGTATGTCCAACTGGCTTCACAACCGCAGACCATGTGTAACCACACCAGCCTAGGGCCTCCACATCTGGCTTCTTTACCTGCAGGATTTCTGAGACCGGCCCACTGGACAGACAGCTGATGAAACTGAGGCGTAATTCTGTCTGTTAAAAAAAGCTATTTTGCAGGGAAAAACTAACTCTGATTGGCTGGGCCTGGCTCCCGAGTGGGTGGGACCACGCTCACCCATGACTGCGCCCCTGCCCAGTCATGTGAAATCCACAGATTAGGGCCTAATGAATTTGTCAATTGAGTGATTTCCTATAAACTGTAACCCCAGTAAAAATGTTTAAATTATTGCATGTTGCGTTTTTATATATTTAAGTGTATATCAATAACTGATTTAAATTAATATCGCTCTGCCCCAGTCTTTTCACACCTTACAATGAGCAAGAGATTGTATCTAACTCTAGAGCAGGTCTTTGGTGTATAAGCAATTAATTAATGTAACCTCACACCTCACATTTTCTAGAGAATTTATGATTGTGCAGGATGTGTAAATTGAACACACTGAAAAATGAATTATCTGACCCGTCTTCTCTTACTCTTGTCCCTGACCACCTTTGCAGATATGAACGGCGAAATGAATGTGAATGGCAGCACTACTGTAATTGGGTCCAGTGTGTCTGGCTCCCAACCTCCAACAGCCCCATACCCTCATATGAGCAACCACCACCACCAGAGTAGCATGGGCTACGACTATCTGTGGGGAGGACAGCCACAGTACAGCCCAGCCATGAGCTTGTCTCCTGGGCATGGCATGCACCAGAAGCAGCCTCCCACTGGGGTGATGCAGCAACAGAGCCAGCAGCATTTCCAGGGTCACGGACAGTACCAACTGAACGGGGGCATGCCTGGGTCCCGTCAGCCCCCCGTGGTGCCACCCCCAAACATGACTCTTACAGGGGGCCAGTATTGGAACAGGGTTAACCCGGGGCAACAGCAGAGCAGCACAGCCATGGCAATGGGGTATAACTCGCACAGTGTGTACGGGGCCTACCAGAGCCAGGTGCACCCTGGGATTGCGCCCTCACACCATCACCAGCAGCAGCCTCCACAGCCACCCCCTCACCAACAGACACAGCAACACCACCACCAGCAGCAGCAGCAGCAGCAACCTCAGCACTACAGCATGGTGTCCAACGGGATTCCCTACTACCAGCACCAGCCCCAGCACCCACCTCTTCCTGCTCCACAACCTCAGGCTCAGATGATGCCCCCTACCCCCCAGAATTTCACCCCTCCACGGGGAAGCCCCCAGCACCACCAGATGGGCCGGGGGGGCACAGGCAGCCCCCTCCCCATGGCGGTGTCTTCTGTCCCCATGATGTCACCCTCGACAATGGCGGATAGTGGATCGCCCCAGAGCCAGACCAGGGAGAGGAGTCCCCATGGTGGTTCTGTAGCGATGCCAGCTGTCATGCAAGGTGAGATGCACATATTTACACAAGTTTCAAGTCTTCTGAGTAACCTAACCCCTTCTATTTTATAGCACGGAAGAAGTGTTTCATTTTCATATTTCTGTGGTCGCTAAATACAGTATCTGTAGAAACAGCGCCATGTATCACAAGTGTTTGAAATTCCTGTTTCAAAGCAATTTTTCTTTTCAATGACTCAACTCTTTCAATTAGGCCTTATCTGCTAATTTACTAATCAGTGTCTCAGCTGTCAGTAATTGAATTCAATATGCAGATTTTTTAAAATGTCAACACTCAACTGTTTCCATGACAGAACTGAAACCATGTTTGCATATTCTGTCATCTCAGCTTGATAAGAGACATTTTCTGACGAGAGTGGAACGCTGGCATGGATAAGATTGTCGACAAGGTGTTTTATAAAAGCTCCATCTGCTCTTCAGATTCCCTCCTTTGAATTGCCTTGCCGCTGCTGTGTTTTGTTCTTGTCATTTCTAATGGTCTGACTGTTTTGTTTTCCCTAGGGCGGATGAGTGAAGCGTTTAAGGATGTGGATAAAGGCTACAATGGGATGGAGAGGGCGTCTGTCGCCCAGCGGCTGCCTAAAAGCGACAGCTACCCTCCCAAGCCCCCTGGACCTCCCATGGGGCCCACCAGTGACTACTGCCAGCGCTCCAAGCAGCCAATGGCCCAGCACCATGAAATGACAACCTTAGCGAGGGAGTCTGCGCTGCCTGAGCCTCCACACTCGATGTCGGCACCTCCCCCTGTGGTTTCCACACCTCCTTCAGCTAAGGCAGCAACCCCTCCTAGGGTCTCTGCACCTCCTGCAGTGTCTATGGCTCATATGAGTGCCTCAGGGCCTCCTGTTGTTTCATCTTCCTCCGTTACTTCTACGCCTCCCCGAAACTCAGCTCCTCCCGTGTCCTCTGCTCCTTCTCCCCCTGTGCTCGGGCCTCCTCCCAGGCTGTCGTCGCCTCCTCTGATGTTACAAGGCCTAAGACCTTTTCCAGTGACTGTGTCAACACTTCCATCAGTCGTATCACCTCCCTCCTCATTGTCTGCACCTCCTCCTAAGCCATCTGCTCTTTCTCCTTTACTGGACAAATCCTCTAGACCTCCATCTGTGTCTGCTCCCAATCCAGTCAGTGCTCGTCCCCCAGTGTCTGTAGCACATCAGACTGCTCACACTACATCTACACCTCCTGCAGTGGTCTCGACTTCTACCATGGTGTCTGCTCTCCCGCACTCCATGTCTGTGCCTATCCCCGCTCTTCAACAGATGGTCCAAGGATCCAGACTACCTCCTCTGACTTCTTCTCCCCCTGCTTTATTTGGAGCACCTCGAGAAACGTTTTGGACTTCGTCATCAATGTCTGCACCTGCTCCTTCCCCAGCGGTGTCTACTCCCTCGGTGGCAGTCATGGCACCTCCCTCAGCAGTGTCCAGGCCGCATTCGGCAGTCAGTTCACGTTCTATATCAGTGTCCTCACTTTCTCAATCAGTGTCTACTTGTCCCCTAGCAGTTTCTGCCCCTCCCGCAGTGTCTGTGTCTGTAATGTCCTCCTTTCCAAAGGAGGTGTCTATGCCTCTTCTAACAGTCCAAGGCCCTAGAGCTCTACCTTTGTCTGGACCTCCTCCTCTCACATCCCAAACCTCCAGAGCTCCTCCATTGTCTGAGTCACCTGCCTTGATGTCTGTACCTCTTGCAGTGATGACTGCTCCTCTTGAGGTACCTTCTGCACCTCCACTATCCGCCCCTGCTCCTCCACAAGCTCCTAAACGGATGGTTCCCCCAGAGCCAGAGGAGCGATGCATGGGGAACATGAAGTACATGGGGAACATGAAGGATCCCTCTGTAGAAGCAGACAGAGTCAAAACATCATCAAAGATTGATTCCGTAGGGTCTCCGACTCGTCAATGTGAAAAACACTCAATCAAACCCCTCACAGTTATTCCTGGGACGACACTGCACCCCAAGAACCAAGAGGACTCCCCTGGGGACCAAGTTTGTGCTGAGAAAAATGACACCAACCCGATGAGCGGTGCAGACATTCCCCTGGAGAAGAGAAGTCTGGATGACATCTGTGTGACGGATGAGTCAACAGTTGATGAGTCTTTTGACGAGTCCTTGCAGGCGGAGTCCATACGCCTCGACAGCACCCATATAGAAGACCTCAGCCTCACTGAGGAAGATGACATCAGTAACAACTCGTCATTTGACGATGCCTCTCGGTTTGACGAAACTTCTAGACTTGACGATACCTCTCGCATGAATGACACATCTCGATTGGATGACATCTCCCGCGTAGATGGTGATAACTCTCTGTTTGACGATACCTCTCACACGGATGATGACACTTCCCGCTTTGACGACAGCTCTCGCGTAGATGGCAACAAATCTCTATTTGACTACAGCGCTCGCATGGATGACAGCGCTCGCATGGATGACAGCGCTCGCATGGATGACAGCGCTCGCATGGATGACAGCGCTCACATGGATGACAGCACTCACGTGGAGGAAACATCACATGTTGGAGACACTACAATGGATAGCAGCTTCTCCTTTGTGGAGGACTCTAGGGAATTGACTCTGGATGATACCCAGACAGAGAACGTTTCTCGGGCAGAGGAGACCATGGACAGCTGCCTGCGCACCAAGGAGTCCATGCTGGAGTCCTCTCTGAACAACACCTCTCAGATGCAGGACTCCAGTGTTGACTTGTCCCAGAATGACATCTCTCGGTCAAGCTCAAATTGCCCTGCCAAACCAACCCCAGCCTACGAAGGTAAGATCCTTGCCATAGTTGATGTATGACAACCTATATTTTTGTAATTAAATAGATTTTTATGAGTCAGAATCTCTTGTTAAGTAAGATGTGTGGCAATCTAGAACTTTGCAAGAAAGAGTTGTGGGTTAGGTCTTGGAAATTTTCACAGCCAACTATGGAAATGCATATTTTGTCAACAAACAGTAACTCTGTTAATTCGATGTTGCTACACATTGACCATTAACCTTATGCCCTCTTGACACGGTCTGAAGGTGACCGTGAGGCAGAGGTCTGCGATATACCAGACTCCACTGGCACCACCAGCACCAAGGCCAGTGCTGCTACCATCATGGCACCACCTGTTATCGTGGATAAAGGCAAGCACACAGCGGCACTCAGTGCCCTGGTGGAAAGCCTGGTTGGAGCCCCGCTCCTGCCCCTAGGTGCCCCAGCCGTGCCCACGACTGGCCAAAAGACCAAAACACCAAGGAAACCCAGGAAGCCACGCACTCAAGCAGCCTCCATTCCCGGTAAACCAACTTCTCTTTATCCCTTTTTCTATCTGTGTAACTAATTAATTTTGAAAAAGGTAGTGTACAAACAAGGATTTCTGAAATTTCTGTCACTCTCCAGTTCCGCAGGCCCCTGGGAAAGCCCAGCGGAAGTCTGATATTAAAACTCCAAAGGTAGAGAAGATAAAGGTAGAGAGGAGGAAGAAGCTTGAGGTAGGAGAGAACAAGGAAAAGGGACGACCTAGAAAGAGAAAGAAGAAGTTTGAACCAGTAGCAGCCACAGGAGAGCCTGAACATTCTGCTGAAGGCCTACTTCCTGGTCAAAGTGGACCAGTCACTACCATTGGTAAACCATGTCTGACCAGTGGCGAGACCCCACCAGTAATCAAACCCAAGAAAGTTAGAGTCAAGAAAGTAAGTGTTCTGGAGCCGAAGCCACACAAAATAGCAAAAACCGACATTGACACTAAACCCAATGATGATGACAATAACGTCAACGACGGCGACGACAGTTCCACTGCGGGTAATGAATGAGCAAACTACTTTAATACTGGAAATTATTGAAAAATGGTTACATATTTTTCAACTAGATATAGTTATAACCCAATGATTATAAACTCTAAACCAATGGCATTGTTGATGGATGAGTCATTTGGTACTGATCTGATTCAACTATCTTTGTTCTTTGTACAGGTGACACTCCTAGAAGGAGGATAGCAACAGAGGAGCAGGTCTACTTCCCTCTGCTCCACGGGTAATGATACATACACTCTGATTTATACAGTTTATGGAGCGAGAAGTCCCCCTTAATTAGGCTTTCTCTGTGCCAAATACTTCTAGTGTGTTGAAAGTGCAGAAGGTTTATGTTCACCCATAAATACAAAACCCCTCAGTTTCATCCTTCTATTCTAGGCCCACTGCATGGATACTATGTGCTGCTTTTACTCTGTTGAATGTGGTTCTTAACTGACTTTTTATTGATTTGTGCTTTAGCTGGAGGAGGGAGATCCGGGTCAAGAAGAATGAGGACCGACTCAAGGGCGAGACCTGGTACTACAGCCCCTGTGGGAGGAGGATGAAGCAGTTTCCTGAAGTCATCAAGGTAAATGGCCCTGAGTTACAGTAAAACCTCACCACAGGAGCCATTTTGGCACAACATAATCTTACTGTCAATTTATTGTATGAGACACGAGAGAACTTCAGCAGCTATAAATAGCCCTTGATACAATGGGTTTTCTTTACCTCAGGGCATTTACCACATCAGACAGACACTTATTTTGGGTGAGAGATTGACTGTGACCATCTAAATTAAGAGACCATGGAGAGGCCATGTTTTTAGCATACAGGCATAACTGTAGCTGCATTTGATCCCATTTAATCAACTCATCATTTGCTCATACTGTGGGTGGATGACTCGGTGACCTATGACCTGTAATTTTCCATGTTCCTCTGCTCTGATGCCACTGACTGATGATCCTGTTCTCCCTCAGTATCTGAACAGGCACCAGGACACTGCTGTGACCAGGGAACACTTCAGTTTCAGCCCCCGCATGCCTGTAGGAGACTTCTACGAGGAGAGGGACTCCACTGAGGTGTGTGTGAATTTATTGTATTTGCTGACATCTTTCATCATAAATACCTACAGTAATAACTCGATGCACACTGTCAGTGTAATATCATAAAACACATTTCCCATAAACCTTTTCATATGATCTCTTCCAGGGAGTGAAATGGTGCCAACTGGCCAATGAGGAGGTGCCCTCCATGATCATGGCCATCACAGGCCGACGTGGCCGACCTCCAAACCCTGACAAAGAGATGCCCCGGCCCCGAGCTCGTCGTACCAAGGGTGGGCCAGTCCGAAAGCCCGGGAGGCCGCCCAAACCCAAGATGGTGGACCTGCTGAGCAAGGTGGACGCCAGAATGCTGAAGAGGCTAGAGGCCAAGGGTGAGTGGAGGTCATAGCCTGGCGATATGAGTCTGTGTTCACTGGTTGGAAAGTAAGCTCCTGTACAGACTTATTCAATGGCACAAAATAATCAGCCATGTTTTATTGTAGAATCTGTCTGCATCAAAAAGCTTCAATTAGGTTGGGGATTTTGAAGTCTCCAATGTAAACGTGTTTATCTAATTTTAGATGGTCTGACTGAGGAGGACAAGGAGAAACTTGTCAAAATCAAGAAGAAAATGAAGAGAAAGGTACGGTATACAAAGCATCACAATCTGAAGACGTGTTGTAACATTACATGTTGGTGGTGTATCCAACACACTTAAGGCAAATGGTTCCATTCCTCTCTTCTAGGCAAGGATGAAAAGAAAGGAGGATAACAAGAATAAAAAGATCCGACAGGAGAAAAAGCAAGCGAAGGTAAGGCATATTTATAAATATATTTTTGTTGTTGTTGACCAAAGCAATAATCGGACACACTCTCTATTTAACAAACCCCTCTTACCCTCTGTTCAGCTGGACAAGGAGACAAAGGAGGTGAAGGCTGAACCAGCCGACCAGGAGGCCTCACAGCCGGCCCCACCACAGCCACCCGCCCCTGAGCCCAAGAAGCGCGGCCCTAGGAAGAAGGTTGAGGTGCCGCCACCGGTTGTGGAGACTGACCAGGAGAGGTTGGCCAAGGGGAAAAGGGTGCTGGGGGCCAGGAGTAAGGCCAAAGCCCTGGCTGCGGCCCAGGCAGAGGCGGAGGCTGCGGCCCAGGCAGCCCTGGCAGCTAAGAAGCAGGTGGAGAGGAGGGCCCAGGCCCAGAGACGGCTGGAGGAGAGGAGGAGACAGCAGATGATCCTGGAGGAGCTGAAGAAGCCCATTGAGGACATGTGTCTCACAGACCACCAGCCCCTTCCGGAGCTGTCTCGGATCCCTGGCTTGGTTCTTTCTGGTGTGGCCTTCTCCCACTGCCTGACTGTGGTGGAGTTCCTGTACTGCTATGGCAAGGTGCTGGGCCTCCACATCCCCACTGATGTGCCTAGCCTCAGCACCCTGCAGGAGGGCCTCCTGGGCCTGGGAGACAGTCAAAGCGAGGTCCAGGATCTGCTCATAAAGCTGGTGGAGGCCGCACTACACGACCCAGGCCTGCCACCCTACTACCAGGTGTGTGTTGTTGACTGTATGGAGTTTTGAAATGGTTGTTCCTGAATATTTGTTTGACAAAGCGCTGTCTCCATGTAGACATTTTACTGTTAGCTATAGTTTACCAATTAAAAAATGTATTTAGCTGTATGTTACATGTAAACTCTAGTTCATCAGATTTACCTAGTTCAATGTCTTAAATCTCCCTCTTTCTCTCCCTCCAGTCGGTGAAGATCCTAGGGGAGAAGCTGGTGGACCTGGAGCTGACTCGCAGCACAGTGTCTGAGGGCCTGAGGATCTTCCTGGAGTCCCATGGCTTTGACATGGAGGTGTGCAACGTGCTGCGGACCAAGACCTTCCTCACCCTCAACCCCGACACCAAGGCTGCCATCCTGGGCTTCCTGGTGGAGGAGCTCAACGGCAGCAACATTGTCATAAGGTCAGGATGACAATACACAGAGAGAAACTAAGCAGTTAATAACAACCATATCCTAAGTATGATGCAGATATATTTTACAGCAAAAATGTGTCAAAAGAAACCCCTTCTGGAAAGGATATCCCACATTTAAAGTAAACCCTGTTTGGATTGTTTTGCATTGCAGTGAGATTGACAACACACTGGAAAACAGGGCTACTTACAGGAAGAACAAGTGGATCATCGAGGGGAAATTGCGCAAGTAAGACCAGTCCCAGCTCCTTGAATTTAGATTTGTTTTAGTTTGCGGAAGGAGAGTGTTATTTCACTGGGGCTTTATGTGTGTGATCTCCCAGACTGAAGGCAGCTCTAGCACGGCGTACGGGGCGGTCTGAGGAGGAGCTCTATCTAGAGGAGAGGAGGCGCAGTGTCAGGGTGGCAGAGGAGGAGAACCTCAGTCTGGAAGAAAGTGGCGGCCCCATGGAGAGGGGCAGCCGCCGCCGCACACCCAAGGAGGAGCCCAAACTGAATGAAGTGCGTGTGTGTGTTTGTGTCAATCTCAATGTGTTGGTGAGGGTGTCTGTATTATACTCACCAAATGTCCTTTCCACAGACTGACAGCCCCACCAACGCCAGCATTCCAGAGTTGGAGAGGCAGATCGATAAGCTAACCAAGGTAAGGCATTAATTTTGTTCTTCTGTAGTGTCTTTTCTATCATTGTAACTACATTGTGTTCACAGTTCTGAGTTGTTTTGTTTGAGGAAAATGTCACCCTACATGACCAAAAGTATGTGGACACCTGCACATCGTTGGTCCACCCTATAACAGTCTCCACTCTTCTGGAAAGGCTTTCCACTACACGGTGTAACATTGCTGCGGGGATGTTCAGCCGCAATGGAAGCAAGTCGAATGGCAGGCCAGTCAAGTTCTTCCACAACGATCTCGACAAACCGAGATCTGGACCTCGCTTTGTGCACGGGGACATTGTCATGCCGTAACTGGGAAGGGCCTTCCCCGAAATGTTGCAACAATCGTCTGGAATGTCATTGTATGCTGTAGCATTAATATTTCCCTTCACTCTAACTAAGGGTCCTAGCGCGAATCATGAAAAAACAGCCCCAGACCATTATTTCTCCTCCACCAAACTTTACAGTTGGCATTGTGCATTAGGGTAGGTAGCTTTCTCCTGGCATCCACCAAACCCAGATTTGTCCGTCAGACTGCCATATGGTGAAGCTTGATTCATCACTCCAGAGAACGCCTTTCCATTGCTCCAGAGTCCAATGGCGGCGAGCTTTACGCCACTCCAGCAGACACTTAACGTAGGGATAGGCGTCCCGTCAACAGGACAGTTATAAATCAGATTTTAGAGAAACAAAAAATGTCGGTACATATGTGTCTTATATCGGCTGAAAGCTTAAATTCTTGTTAATATAACTGCACTGTCCAATTTACAGTAGCTATTACTGCGAATAAATGCCATGCTTTTGTTTGAGAGTTCCTAACAACAAAACACCTTTTTTCACCGCGATAGGTTTGATAAATTCACCGCTGAAGGTGAAATGTATACTTAAATCAGAACTAGATTTCAGAATTGTATCATCCGAAGGCTCCCAGACATAACATGAAGTGTCATTTGGTTAGATAAAATACTTTTTCATATCCTGCACGTTTGATTTTGTATTTCCACTCGTTCAATTTGCAAAGAAAGGAATCTGTGAAAATCTAACCCGAAATGTTGTTTCAACCAGTCAAATCACATTTGTATTTATTCCTCCGATATCCTAGAACGTAACCAGACTTCACTATATAATTAGGAGTGTACTATATCCTATAGGACACCAAATTTGGTCAGATAGCGACGCCTTCATGGCGCGCCGGTTACGTGGTTGGTCTTCACTTGATTGACTGTAACTTTGTCAAATAAGCAGCAATCGGGGTCCAACAACGCTAGCTAGATAGCCAACGAGCTGGGCTTTGCGGGAGTATGCGGAAACTCCGTCTCTGTCGCCAAGTTCTGCTGCTAACCTTGTGCGACAGCAAGCCTTTTCCTTTTGGACAGAAATTACAAGAATATGGAGAGTTTGCAAATGTTGAATTTACGATATGGCTGCTAAATCAAAGTCCAAGTATACAGATTTGACGATATTCTTGCAGAAAAATGTAAATGTCTCCTTCATGATTTGCCCAAATGTACCTGGGTGACTTCACACTAAATGTCATGTAGTTTGCTCATACTTCAAGTTATGAGTCTGAAACTTTGCACATGCACTGTTGCAATCTAGTGGACACCATCGGAAATTACATCCAGAGTGATGGCCAAATTTGGGACCTTCCTGTTGCATTTCGAAGATGGTGGTAGAAAAAATGTTTTTGTTTTTTGTAGTCTACCAGATCTATTGTGTTGGTTTTTGTCTTTTGTATTTTATTCGACCAGATCGATTGTGTTATATTCTCCTCCATTCAATTCACATTTCCACAAACCTCAGTGTTTCCTTTCAAATGGTACCAAGAATATGCATAGCCTTTCTACAGGCAGTTAGATTTGGGTATGTCATTTTAGGTGAAAATTGAAAACGCGCTTCATCACTCGGCGGTCCCGTTCTGTGATCTTGTGTGACCTACCATTTTGCGGTTGAGCCGTTGTTGCTCCTAGGTGGTTCCACTTCACAATAACAGCACTTACAATTGACCGGGGCAGAGCTAGCAGGGCAGAAATTTGGTGCCACAATGAACTGCGCTCTTGAGTAAGGCCATTCTACTGCCAATGTTTGTCTATGGAGATTGCATGGCTATGTGCTTGATTTTTATACACCTGTCAGTAACCGGTGTGGCTGAAATAAACAAATCCACTAATTTGAAATGGTGTCCACATACGTTTTGGTGTATGTGTGTGATTTATTTATTATTATTTTTTTCTCCTCCACAGCGACAGGTGTTTTTCCGTAAGAAGCTGCTCCAGTCCTCCCACTCCCTGCGGGCGGTGTCTCTGGGCCAGGACCGGTTCCGCCGGAGATACTGGCTCCTGCCCCACCTGGGAGGGGTGCTGGTGGAGGGGCCTGAGGAGATCCTAGGTGAGTTGCAGAGCAACTGCCCTCAACCCTCTGCTAGCCATCTTTTTATTGACTCTAAACATATCCATCCTTTCTGTCTGTTAGCGACAGAAGATATCCTGGTGAAGGAGGTGCCCGTCACTCTTCTGAAGAGGGAACCCAAAGTGGAGGAGAAGCCCACTACCACCGCCCCTCCCGCCTCCTCTCCCCAGTCCAAGACCTCCTTGCCCCCTAAAGAGGACCCTCTCCCCGGCACCGCCTCTCTTATGAGCAGTCCCAGGGCCCGGGGTCGCCCCCGCAAGATCAAACCAGAGGTGGAGCTACACCTCCGCACCGCCAAGTGTCGCCGCCGTCGCCGTAGCAGCAAGTCCGGCGGGGAGGAGTCGGGGCCAGGCGTTTCCCCCGGACACCACCACCACCAATGGAACAGAAGACTTCACTCAGTCCACTTTCAGTAACTGTCTCAGCCAATTTCAGGGCGCCTTAACCAACGGGACGGAGCCAATAACAGGGACGGCACCTAAAGGCAGACTACAAGAGGATAGCGTGAAAGAGATGGCGGAGAAACAGGGGCAGTGGTTCAACCTGCTGCCAAAACAGCCTTGTGACAAAACCTCTCTGACAGAACCTCAGACCCCCCCCAGCAAGCCGCCCAAACGCCTCCCTCTGACCCCCAGCACCCTGCCCGCCCTTGCTGCTCCACTGCTGCAGGTGATTCCCCCCTCAGCCCCCTGCACACACTTCAGGACCCTCATGGGAGAGAACACTCAACATAAGTTACTACTGTTGAACATGTTTTCTTCATCAAAGATGATTTTTATCTCTTATTAAACTATCTTTCTCCCTCTCTCCAGTCTGTATCAGACCCCACACCTCAGGTGACCCCCAGCCCAGCCAAACCAGGGCGCAGGCGGAGGAGGGGCGGCAGTCCTGCCCGCAGGGCTGGCGCTAGAGCGGCTGCAGCTAAGCGTCGTGGCCGCCCTTCTTCCACACTCTTCCAGGAGATAGAGCAACAGTACTTCACTCAGCTCGTGGTCAAGCCCATTCCAGCATGTAAGCCATTCAGTTCAATCCTTTAAAACATTTATTTTTTTACACATGCTATTGAAAACTACCTACGGATTATCCAATATCATCTGTAGTGTCTGACGATGACACTTGTCAGCAATGTAAACATAATGCAATTTGAGCTTGGGATTTGGCTTACATGATTATGTATGGTTATCCGAAGTAGCAAAACTCTTATACAAGATCTAATCATATGCTTATGTGTGGTTAGCCGATTATGGCTAGCATGGTTTGCTAACGTGCAATGCTATAGGTGTGATGCTGGTGTCAAGTGCGTGTGTTGCTGTTGTTTTTTTAGCAATGGTGCGTGGCTGGTGGTGGATAAAGGAGCCTGAGGACCTGACGGCCACCCTGCAGGCCCTGCACCCACGAGGCATCCGGGAGAAGGTGCTCCACAAACACTTGGCCAAACACATGGAGTACCTGGCTGAGGTCTGCACACGGCCAATCAACGGTGAGTCAGTGAACACTGGTGAGGAAAAGATGGGGATATGAAAAGTCATAGTGTGTCAGATTTGGTTGTTTCATAGTGAAGCTTCTTTGCACATCAATGGGACTTTAAAGAAAGTATGTTGTTGTAATGAATGGAAACGGGATGATGACACTTTCCTTGTCCTTTTTTCTCTTCTGTCTATTTCTCTCTATCCCCTTGCATCTCCCTTCTCTCCGTCCCCCCGTCAGACCCTATATTCCAGGTGAAGGTGAAGGAGGGGGAGGCCCTGCTCGAGTCCCTGCAGCAGCCATGGCAGGTCCAGGAGCGGGCCCTGGAGACAGATGTCGGAGCCCTCCGCTGGGTGGAGGACCTGGAGCAGAGGGTCATTGCCGCCGACCTGCACCTCAAGGTGAGATGCCAGGGGGACAGAGGGGCCCTGTCTCAATACTCTAAAGTTTATTTCTATCCCTACTGACATCCCTCATCTGCACTCTCTGGAAACACAGATAGTGGAGAGTTGATCCTGAAATACATTTCCGTCATATCATCCCCAAATTTACCGCCTTTTCAGATCTGTGCAGACCAAGGCAAGGAGGACACTTTAGACTGTTGGGATGCATGGGTAGGGTGGGTGCCTGGTAGTTTGTAAAGTAAGTTGGGTTTGAAATGTCTAGAACTTGTCAGTTTATATTTTGTCGTTTTTTTTTTCCTGTTTATTTTTTACTATGGCTGCAGTTGCATTGAATGTCCAGAGGGTGGCGTAGGTGGCATGTGCTGCTGCAGTTTGTACAGTGACCGTGTCCCCCTCCTGGCATTGTCATACAAAAACAGGGAAACTTTTCACACTCATCACATCATATGTCCATTACTTATATTTCAAGATGGCTCCTCAGAATGGAAGGAGCGACACTGACAATAACACGGAAACGCCAGCCGCAGGATTCCAGGTACAAACCAGGTTTTCGATCTACAATTCACACATCCTCACCCTTCTTTTGGATCTACACTCTTTCACAAGTCTTCATGTTTCCCTTTTAAGAATTATTTTTTGTCACCTCCTAAAATTTAAAAGGAGACGCTGTGTCTGAAATCTGTCTTGTCTACTACTTAAACTGCATACTGTGTACTACATACTATTTGGAACATACTTTTAAGTAAAAGTGGATACAGTAGTCAACGACTAGGCTCATCCTACTGAGAATACGTTATCAATGTGCAATTATATTGATTTCTGCCATTTGTTAATTTTGGTACAGCGCGATTATCAGCTGTTGTCACACACGTGTCTGGAAAGACGATACTCTTCAGCGAATTCTACTAAATGAAAAGCCAAAATGAGTATGACATCCTGTCATTTAATGCATACAATTTTTTTGAAATGTCACATACTATTAAAAAAAAATATTTGTATGCCTACTATTTAGATTGCAAGTACAGGTATTCGGACACAGCCAGTGTGTCTAGAGTTGTTAAGTCAACACTCCTGCTCCTAACACTGTTTGAAATAAGCGCTCTCTGTGTTCCTTATATTCACCCAACCTCTGGTTTTTAGGGGCCTGCTTTTATATTTTGAAAATAGTTGTGGCTTAAAAAATGTATCATTTGATGTCTGCACTCACTTACCTTACCTCACCTCGCCCACCTCACCTCGCCCACCTTACCTCACCTCGCCCACCTCACCTCGCCCACCTTACCTCACCTCGCCCACCTCACCTCGCCCACCTTACCTCACCTCGCCCACCTTACCTCGCCTCGCCCACCTTACCTCGCCTCGCCCACCTTACCTCGCCTCGCCCACCTTACCTCGCCTCGCCCACCTTACCTCGCCTCGCCCACCTTACCTCGCCTCGCCCACCTTACCTCGCCTCGCCCACCTTACCTCGCCTCGCCCACCTTGCCTCGCCCACCTTACCTCGCCTCGCCCACCTTACCTCGCCTCGCCCACCTTACCTCGCCTCGCCCACCTTACCTCGCCTCGCCCACCTTACCTCGCCTCGCCCACCTCACCTCGCCTCGCCCACCTCACCTCGCCCACCTTACCTCACCTCGCCCACCTTACCTCACCTCGCCCACCTTACCTTACCTCACCTTACCTTACCTTACCTCACCTTACCTTACCTCAACTTACCTTACCCGCCTTACCTTACCCGCCTTACCTTACCCGCCTTACCTTACCCGCCTTACCCACCTTACCCGCCTTACCCACCTTACCCACCTTACCTTACCCACCTTACCTTACCCACCTTACCTTACCCACCTTACCTTACCCACCTTACCTTGCCCACCTTACCTCGCCCACCTTACCTCACCTCGCCCACCTTACCTCACCTCGCCCACCTTACCTCACCTTACCTTACCCAACTTACCTTACCCGCCTTACCTTACCCGCCTTACCTTACCCGCCTTACCTTACCCGCCTTACCTTACCCGCCTTACCTTACCCGCCTTACCTTACCCGCCTTACCTTACCTCGCCCACCTTACCTCGCCCACCTTACCTCGCCCACCTTACCTCGCCCACCTTACCTCGCCCACCTTACCTCGCCCACCTTACCTCGCCCACCTTACCTCGCCCACCTCACCTCGCCCACCTTACCTCACCTCGCCCAACTTACCTTACCCACCTCGCCCACCTTACCTTACCCACCTCGCCCACCTTACCTTGCCCACCTCGCCCACCTTACCTTGCCCACCTCGCCCACCTTACCTCACCTCGCCCACCTTACCTCACCTCGCCCACCTTACCTCACCTCGCCCACCTTATCTCACCTCGCCTACCTCACCTCGCCCACCTTATCTCACCTCGCCTACCTCACCTCGCCCACCTTATCTCACCTCGCCCACCTTATCTCACCTCGCCCACCTTATCTCACCTCGCCCACCTTATCTCACCTCGCCCACCTTATCTCACCTCGCCTACCTCACCTCGCCCACCTTATCTCACCTCGCCTACCTCACCTCGCCCACCTTATCTCACCTCGCCTACCTCACCTCGCCCACCTTATCTCACCTCGCCCACCTTACCTTGCCCACCTCGCCCACCTTATCTCACCTCGCCCACCTTATCTCACCTCGCCCACCTTATCTCACCTCGCCCACCTTATCTCACCTCGCCCACCTTATCTCACCTCGCCCACCTTACCTCACCTCGCCCACCTTACCTCACCTCGCCCACCTTACCTCACCCACCTTACCTACCTCCAGTGGCGTGTATTCATGGATGCCAGAGGAAGCCAGGGTTCTCAAAAAAATGTAAAAAGTAAAAAAAAAAAGCAAACATACATTTATTTTGTCTCTCCGTTCGATAATGTTCTTTAAATTTGCAAGAGGCTGAATGTATCTCATCAGAGAAAGTATCCGAGCAAGTGAAACAGCCCCCATCTGTCTCTGTGTAGGCCATCAATCTGATGCTGTCTGGTCCAAAAGAGTATGACATGTTTGCCACCCGTAGCATTGAATGCAAGGGAAGCCAGCGAGCATTTAGCCTCCCTTGATTAAAATAATAGCCAATCAGCATTGAGCTAAACTGAGTGAGCTCAGCTGTGAATGGTCCTGGCGCACACCAAAAAACAGTGTCAAGGGAAGCCAGTTTGGATTTGGCGTCACTCGTATCACATCACATTGAGAGCATATATCATTGACCGAAACAACTTGAATTGTTGCATCCCATTGTGTTGTCCTCCAGTGGCTGGCTAGCTTGCCTAAATTGTCCCTTTCCTAAATTAGCCATGGCTGCAGTTGGGGATTTGGACTTGTGGTTTTACTTAATTCTCTGTACTGGCCAATGATTATTACTGTGATTCTGATCCAACTATTAATTCATACATTCTGCCCCTGGCCTGAAATGATGGAAGTTCAATATGTAGTTAGATGTAGAAGGCCCATGAAAGGAAGTTAGCCTTGCGCGTAAGGATTTTAGCCAGGTAGCCTGACCATGATAGACCATTTTGTTGACATGAGAGGATGGCGGCATTGGCGTATCTCTACAAGTAGGGTGAGTCAACATGTTTGTATACTTGCACTCACATAAATCAGTACCATGGACAGCCACATCATATTTAGCTTACGTTTGACTAAATAGTTTTTGGTATCTTTTAGTTGTCACCTGTATTAGACTAAGCATAGGTGATTTGATGTTGAAGTTGAATTGGTTCTGGAATAGTGGAAGCAGCTCCTGTTTTCTTTGCGACTTGCGGTAACTCTCTGGTTCAAAATGTAATAGTTGTTTAGTGGTCTGAAAATGTTGGAAACGTTAACTTGCTTAACCGTGCTGTAGGTCACTTAACTGTTTGTTACATACAATATGCTTTGTAGACTTCTCCGGACAGAGTTAACAGTTAACTTGCTCTCCCGTTTTGTGATGAAACAGAGGTGTGGTTGGATTTATTCTTATATAGGCCTAAAGGCAGAGACAATATCACCGTCACAAAGGCATTTAAACAAACAGGTTATAGAGCAAACAATGCAATTATCACAACACAGGTTGTAATATTAATTTTTTCCCCCAGTGATTTTACCCACGTACTGCTTACCTCGCCCGCCGTACCTCGCAACCCTTTTAAGTCTTGCTCTAGCTTCAAAGTCCTTTGCTTCACTGCTTTTTGATTGTCGAGAACTATAATATTCTATTTTCTGTCATTCTCCCTCCTCCCCACCTCAGCCCTACACAGTTCCAGAGGTGGACTCCACGCGTGACGACCTGCAGTACTACGAGCATGACGTGGACCCCCGGGACGACTGGATCGTGCGGACCAAAAAGGAGTGGTCAGACCTGCCCCGTGTGGCCAGCCACCCGCTGGACTTGGCCGTCCTGCGCCTGGCCAACCTGGAGAGAAACATCGACCGGCGCTACCTGAAGGAGCCCCTCTGGAACCTGGCCGAGGTGGTGCGTCTCGCCCCCCTCACCCCCGAGGAGAGCCAGATGGGCCAGATGGACGTCATGAGGTGGGAGGGACAGGGTTGGGGTCAGAGGTTGGAAAGGGTGGAGTGGAGTGTGATTTAATAATATCATGGATTAGATTTGTGTGGTATTTGGTCAAATTGCTCAAAGCTCTTCAGAGTGATTTAAACCTTCGTCTCACTTCAACCCTTTAATTTTGTTGAGACTTATTTTTATAATCTCTTTCCCACAGTCTGGAGAGTGAGATCACCCCCAGATTGCGGACATGGCGCCAGGCCCTGGACCGCTGTCGGAGCGCCCCCCAGCTATGTCTGTGTCTGCTGCAGCTGGAGAAGGCCATCGCCTGGGAGAGATCTGTGGTCAAAGTGGTGGGGACAAGCCCAGTAGCAATACTCAATATGTACACTGAGAATAGAAACCATTATTATGAAGGGAATAATGTTATGGATGTAAGTGAAACAAGCAATATAGAACATTCCTATGGCAAATATCATAGTAGTGACATGCTGATGAGATCATTGAGAAGACCCTTTGATCCAAAGCAACTTACAGTAAACACAGGTAGTATTGCACCGTAGTCTGAAAGACGGCAACCGAGCATTTCCCTTAAAGACAACTGTGTCTGTGTGGTGTTGTAGACGTGTCAGGTGTGCAGGAAGGGGGATAATGATGAGTACCTGCTGTTGTGTGACGGCTGTGACCGTGGCTGCCACATGTACTGCCTGAGGCCAAAGGTCACCCAGGTGCCAGAGGGGGACTGGTTCTGCCCCACCTGCGTCTCCAAGGTGAGGACTGACTGGGGCTGCACTCTGCTTGGCTACCCTTATGGACCACAACAGGGGTCACTGCTCATCTAACCAGGGGGGAGTTCAGAAGGGTGAACTGTTCAGACCATTCAACTTGGCTTAGATTAAGAAACTATACGCTGATTTTCTTTTTGTAAATCCAACCAAAAAGCCACGATGGTGCAACATAGTTACAATAGTAATATATGGTGAAACAACATGAACACATACACATATTTTTGTCCCCAGTGTATTAAACCATAATATTGTCTGAACCTACTTCAGAAACCTGCCACAGCAGTACCCTCTGATTTCTGCTCCCCGTGGTCTCCTTAACCTTTCTCCCAGGGCTGTCATTTCATCACTGTCTCACTGTGTCTTGTTGTTTATAAGGCTAGTGACGGTGAGTCACCACGTAGCAACCATCGCTCCTCCAAGCAGAGGACCCGGGTGAAGAAGAGGAGGTACGAAGATGACAGTTCTGATGAAGAGGCGGTGCCCAGCAAACGCAGCGGTGGTGGTGCTAATATAGCAACACGGCATAAGGACGGTGGCCCTGCCTTATCCTCCCGTTACTCTGGAGATGGAGGTCGCACAGCGGGCTTCTCACCCGCCAAGCGCCGCCGCATGACCACCCGCAACCAGCCCGACCTCACCTACTGCGAGTGAGTCTGACCTCAAATGAGTTATCGTGTCCTGTTGCTCCAGTGGTTTCTAGAAGACCATTAGATTCATGTTCTCACTATTGTGATGATAGTCCAGTTCTAACTGACGTTTGTTTGGTGTGTAGAATCATTCTGATGGAAATGGAGTCTCATTCTGACGCCTGGCCCTTCCTGGAGCCCGTCAACCCCCGCATGGTGCCCGGCTACCGACGCATCATCAAGAACCCCATGGACTTCCTCACCATGAGGGAGAGGCTGCTGCAGGGAGGGTATGGGGGCCACTCATTCTGTCTGTGTGTGGGTTTGTATTACTATGCTTGTGGGTACCGGAAGTGCCCTCAAGGATAGTGAAACAACGAAAATTCTCCTTTGTGGGGACATTTCCTTCATCCCCACAAAGAAAAAGGCTATTTTAAGCTTAGGGGTTATCTTTAGGGGTTAGAGAAAATATGATTTTAGGTCCCCACAGTGTTCAAGTCAAATGTATTTGTATAGCCCTTCGTACATCAGCTGATATCTCAAAGTGCTGTACAGAAACCCAGCCTAAAACCCCAAACAGCAAGCAATGCAGGTGTAGAAGCACGGTGGCTAGGAAAAACTCCCTAGAAAGGCCAAAACCTAGGAAGAAACCTAGAGAGGAACCAGGCTATGTGGGGTGGCCAGTCCTCTTCTGGCTGTGCCGGGTGGAGATTATAACAGAACATGGCCAAGATATTCAAATATTCATAAATGACCAGCATGGTCGAATAATGATAAGGCAGAACAGTTGAAACTGGTGCAGCAGCACGGCCAGGTGGACTGGGGACAGCAAGGAGTCATCATGTCAGGTACAGTGCCTTGCGAAAGTATTCGGCCCCCTTGAACTTTGCGACCTTTTGCCACATTTCAGGCTTCAAACATAAAGATATAAAACTGTATTTTTTTGTGTAGAATCAACAACAAAGTGGGACACAATCATGAGGTGGAACAACATTTATTGGATATTTCAAACTTTTTTAACAAATCAAAAACTGAAATTGGGCGTGCAAAATTATTCAGCCCCTTTACTTTCAGTGTAGCAAACTCTTGTAGCCTGTTGACTAAATATTATATTTCTTGCCTACGTTTACTGACACCAGTCATATTCAGCTGGTATTGCACGTTTGTAAATTCATAGTTTGTTCTGCGCTCTGGCACACTCCGATCCATCTATTCTGACAACAATGCCTTGGTGTATGTCATGGAACGTTGAGTTAAATGGAATCTATTTTTAAAACTTCTTATAAAGTTGGGTTTGTAGCATAAACTGGGAATTAAAAATGTGATTTTTTTTAATCAGGGTCCGTTTCATATCTGCACTTTAAACGTTAGTGGAGTGCTGCAGAGGTGGTTGTCCTTCTGGATGATTCTTCCGTCTCCAAAGAGGAGCTCTGTCAGTGACCATCGGGTTCTTGGTCACCTCCCTGAACAAGGCCCATCTCCCCCGATTGCTCAGTTTGGCCGGACAGCCAGCTCTATGAAGAGTTGGTGGTTCCAAACTTCTTTCTTTTAAGAATGATTGAGGCCACTGTGTTCTTGGGGACCTTCAATGCTGCAGAAATGTTTTGGTACCCCTCCCCAAATCTGTGCTTCAACACAATCCTGTCTCGGAGCATCTACGGCCAATTCCTTCGACCTCATGGCTTGTTTTTTTTCTTCTGACATGTACTAACAACCGTGTGACCTTATATAGATAGTTGTGTGCCTTTCCAAATCATGTCCAATCAATTGAATTTACCACAGTTGGACTCCAAGTTAAATAAACATCTCAAGGATGATAAATGGAAACAGGATGCACCTGAGCTCAATTTAGTCTCATAGCAAAGGGTCTGAATACTTACGTAAATAACTTATTTCTGTTTTGTATTTTTAATACATTTGTTAAAATTTCTAAACTGTTTTCACTTTGTCATTATGGGGTATTGTGTGTAGGATTTAAAAAATATATATCATCCATTTTAGAGGCTGTAACAAAATGTGGAAAAAGTCAAGGGGTCTGAATAGTTTCCCATGGCACTGCATTTCAATTGGGAAATTCTTAATGGTTGTGTTTTTGTATTCTTCTGATTGGGACCTACTGGTTATGTCAGTTTATGGACTGATTATCCTTTGACATCATGCTGTGTGTGACTGCTGTCTTTCCATCGGCCCTATGCAGTGGTGTAGTGGTGCTTTAACATCCTTCTGTGTGTGACTGCTGTCTTACTGGAGGCCTATAGGTTCACCACCCTACTAACCTGTCACACACGGAGGACCTATAGGTTCACCACTCTACTAACCTGTCACACACGGAGGACCTATAGGTTCACCACTCTACTAACCTGACACACACGGAGGACCTATAGGTTCACCACCCTACTAACCTGTCACACACGGAGGACCTATAGGTTCACCACTCTACTAACCTGTCACACACTGGAGGCCTATAGGTTCACCACTCTACTAACCTGTCACACACGGAGGACCTATAGGTTCACCACCATACTAACCTGTCACACACGGAGGACCTATAGGTTCACCACTCTACTAACCTGTCACACACGGAGGACCTATAGGTTCACCACTCTACTAACCTGTCACACACGGAGGACCTATAGGTTCACCACCCTACTAACCTGTCACACACGGAGGACCTATAGGTTCACCACTCTACTAACCTGTCACACACGGAGGACCTATAGGTTCACCACTCTACTAACCTGTCACACACGGAGGACCTATAGGTTCACCACTCTACTAACCTGTCACACACTGGAGGCCTATAGGTTCACCACTCTACTAACCTGTCACACACGGAGGACCTATAGGTTCACCACTCTACTAACCTGTCACACACGGAGGACCTATAGGTTCACCACTCTACTAACCTGTCACACACGGAGGACCTATAGGTTCACCACCCTACTAACCTGTCACACACTGGAGGCCTATAGGTTCACCACTCTACTAACCTGTCACACACGGAGGACCTATAGGTACATTTACATTACATTTAAGTCATTTAGCAGACGCTCTTATCCAGAGCGACTTACAAATTGGTGCATTCACCTTATGACATCCAGTGGGACAGTCACTTAACAATAGTGCATCTAAAACTTAGGGGGGGTGGGGTGAGAGGGATTACTTAACCTATCCTAGGTATTCCTTAAAGAGGTGGGGTTTCAGGTGTCTCCGGAAGGTGGTGATTGACTCCGCTGTCCTGGCGTCGTGAGGGAGTTTGTTCCACCATTGGGGGGCCAGGGCAGCGAACAGTTTTGACTGGGCTGAGCGGGAGCTGTACTTCCTCAGTGGTAGGGAGGCGAGCAGGCCAGAGGTGGATGAACGCAGTGCCCTTGTTTGGGTGTAGGGCCTGATCAGAGCCTGGAGGTACTGAGGTGCCGTTCCCCTCACAGCTCTGTAGGCAAGCACCATGGTCTTGTAGCGGATGCGAGCTTCAACTGGAAGCCAGTGGAGAGAACGGAGGAGCGGGGTGACGTGAGAGAACTTGGGAAGGTTGAACACCAGACAGGCTGCGGCGTTCTGGATGAGTTGAAGGGGTTTAATGGCACAGGCAGGGAGCCCAGCCAACAGCGAGTTGCAGTAATCCAGACGGGAGATGACAAGTGCCTGGATTAGGACCTGCGCCGCTTCCTGTGTGAGGCAGGGTCGTACTCTGCGGATGTTGTAGAGCATGAACCTACAGGAACGGGCCACCGCCTTGATGTTAGTTGAGAACGACAGGGTGTTGTCCAGGATCACGCCAAGGTTCTTGGCGCTCTGGGAGGAGGACACAATGGAGTTGTCAACCGTGATGGCGAGATCATGGAACGGGCAGTCCTTCCCGGGAGGAAGAGCAGCTCCGTCTTGCCGAGGTTCAGCTTGAGGTGGTGATCCGTCATCCACACTGATATGTCTGCCAGACATGCAGAGATGCGATTCGCCACCTGGTCATCAGAAGGGGAAAGGAGAAGATTAATTGTGTGTCGTCTGCATAGCAATGATAAGAGAGACCATGTGAGGTTATGACAGAGCCAAGTGACTTGGTGTATAGCGAGAATAGGAGAGGGCCAAGAACAGAGCCCTGGGGGACACCAGTGGTGAGAGCGCGTGGTGAGGAGACAGATTCTCGCCACGCCACCTGGTAGGAGCGACCTGTCAGGTAGGACGCAATCCAAGCGTGGGCCGCACCGGAGATGCCCAACTCGGAGAGGGTGGAGAGGAGGATCTGATGGTTCACAGTATCGAAGGCAGCCGATAGATCTAGAAGGATGAGAGCAGAGGAGAGAGAGTTAGCTTTAGCAGTGCGGAGCGCCTCCGTGATACAGAGGAGAGCAGTCTCAGTTGAATGACTAGTCTTGAAACCTGACTGATTTGGATCAAGAAGGTCATTCAGAGAGAGATAGCGGGAGAGCTGGCCAAGGACGGCACGTTCAAGAGTTTTGGAGAGAAAAGAAAGAAGGGATACTGGTCTGTAATTGTTGACATCGGAGGGATCGAGTGTAGGTTTTTTCAGAAGGGGTGCAACTCTCGCTCTCTTGAAGACGGAAGGGACGTAGCCAACGGTCAGGGATGAGTTGATGAGCGAGGTGAGGTAAGGGAGAAGGTCTCCGGAAATGGTCTGGAGAAGAGAGGAGGGGATAGGGTCAAGCGGGCAGGTTGTTGGGCGGCCGGCCGTCACAAGACGCGAGATTTCATCTGGAGAGAGAGGGGAGAAAGAGGTCAGAGCACAGGGTAGGGCAGTGTGAGCAGAACCAGCGGTGTCGTTTGACTTAGCAAACGAGGATCGGATGTCGTCGACCTTCTTTTCAAAATGGTTGACGAAGTCATCTGCAGAGAGGGGAGGAGGGGGGAGGGGCGGAGGATTCAGGAGGGAGGAGAAGGTGGCAAAGAGCTTCCTAGGGTTAGAGGCAGATGCTTGGAATTTAGCGTGGTAGAAAGTGGCTTTAGCAGCAGAGACAGAGGAGGAAAATGTAGAGAGGAGGGAGTGAAAGGATGCCAGGTCCGCAGGGAGGCGAGTTTTCCTCCATTTCCGCTCGGCTGCCCGGAGCCCTGTTCTGTGAGCTCGCAATGAGTCATCGAGCCACGGAGCGGGAGGGGAGGACCGAGCCGGCCTGGAGGATAGGGGACATAGAGAGTCAAGGGATGCAGAGAGGGAGGAGAGGAGGGTTGAGGAGGCAGAATCAGGAGATAGGTGGGAGAAGGTTTGAGCGGAGGGAAGAGATGATAGGATGGAAGAGGAGAGAGTAGCGGGGGGAGAGAGAGCGAAGGTTGGGACGGCGCGATACCATCCGAGTAGGGGCAGTGTGGGAGGTGTTGGATGAGAGCGAGAGGGAAAAGGATACAAGGCAGTGGTCGGAGACTTGGAGGGGAGTTGCAATGAGGTTAGTGGAAGAACAGCATCTAGTAAAGATGAGGTCGAGCGTATTGCCTGCCTTGTGAGTAGGGGGAAGGTGAGAGGGTGAGGTCAAAAGAGGAGAGGAGTGGAAAGAAGGAGGCAGAGAGGAAAGAGTCAAAGGTAGACGTGGGGAGGTTAAAGTCGCCCAGAACTGTGAGAGGTGAGCCGTCCTCAGGAAAGGAGCTTATCAAGGCATCAAGCTCATTGATGAACTCTCCGAGGGAACCTGGAGGGCGATAAATGATAAGGATGTTAAGCTTGAAAGGGCTAGTAACTGTGACAGCATGGAATTCAAAGGAGGCGATAGACAGATGGGTAAGGGGAGAAAGAGAGAATGACCACTTGGGAGAGATGAGGATCCCGGTGCCACCACCCCGCTGACCAGACGCTCTCGGGGTGTGCGAGAACACGTGGGCGGACGAAGAGAGAGCAGTAGGAGTAGCAGTGTTGTCTGTGGTGATCCATGTTTCCGTCAGTGCCAAGAAGTCGAGGGACTGGAGGGAGGCATAGGCTGAGATGAACTCTGCCTTGTTGACCGCAGATTGGCAGTTCCAGAGGCTACCGGAGACCTGGAACTCCACGTGGGTCGTGCGCGCTGGGACCACCAGAGTAGGGTGGCCGCGGCCACGCGGTGAGGAGCGTTTGTATGGTCTGTGCAGAGGTTCACCACTCTACTAACCTGTCACACACGGAGGACCTATAGGTTCACCACTCTACTAACCTGTCACACACTGGAGGCCTATAGGTTCACCACTCTACTAACCTGTCACACACGGAGGACCTATAGGTTCACCACCCTACTAACCTGTCACACACTGGAGGCCTATAGGTTCACCACTCTACTAACCTGTCACACACGGAGGACCTATAGGTTCACCACCCTACTAACCTGTCACACACTGGAGGCCTATAGTTTCACCACTTCGCAAACCTGTCTCAAATCTAATTTATTTGTCACATACACATGGTTAGCAGATGTTAATGCGAGCATAGCAAAATGCTTGTGCTTCTAGTTCCGACAATGCAGTAATAACCAACAAGTAATCTAGCTAACGATTCCAAAACTACTACCTTATAGACACAAGTGTAAGGGGATAAAGAATATGTACATAAAGATATATGAATGAGTGATGGTACAGAACGGCATAGGCAAGATATAGTAGATGGTATCGAGTACAGTATATACATATGAGATGAGTATGTAAACAAAGTGGCATAGTTAAAGTAGCTAGTGATACATGTATTACATAAAGATGCAGTAGATGATATAGAGTACAGTATATACGTATACATATGAGATTAATGATGTAGGGTATGTAAACATTATATTAGGTAGCATTGTTTAAAGTGGCTAGTGATATAGTTTACATCATTTCCCATCAATTCCCATTATTAAAGTGGCTGGAGTTGAGTCAGTGTGTTGGCAGCAGCCACTCAATGTTAATGGTGGCTGCTTAACAGTCTGATGGCCTTGAGATAGAAGCTGTTTTTCAGTCTCTCGGTCCCAGCTTTGATGCACCTGTACTGACCTCGCCTTCTAGATGATAGCGGGGTGAACAGGCAGTGGCTCAGGTGGTTGTTGTCCTTGATGATCTTTATGGCCTTCCTGTGACATTGGGTGATGTAGGTGTCCTGGAGGGCAGGTAGTTTGCCCCCAGTGATGCGTTGTGCAGACCTCACTACCCTCTGGAGAGCCTTACGGTTGTGGGCAGAGCAGTTGCCGTACCAGGCGCTGATACAGCCCGACAGGATGCTCTCGATTGTGCATCTGTAGAAGTTTGTGAGTGCTTTTGGTGACAAGCCGAATTTCTTCAGCCTCCTGAGGTTGAAGAGGTGCTGCTGCGCCTTCTTCACGATGCTATCTGTGTGGGTGGACCAATTCAGTTTGTCTGTGATGTGTACGCCGAGGAACTTAAAACTTACTATAATAGATATCAAGGCTGTTCAGATATTGTTTCAAGAAAGGAGTGTATATATTTGGCCCCAGGAAGCAGTTTTATGCGCTGAATGAATGGAAGCTGTTAATGAGTTTTTTTACTCCACTGGTTTTGGCTGGTCTCGAGTCCTCACTATCCCGAGACCAAGTCAAGACAGAGATGCAAATAACACTGAGACCAGACCGAGACACTCTATGTGGTCTTGACTACTACAACACTGGGTCCCCACAAGGATAGTAAAACTGTATCTACAACATGACCCAAACTTCCATAATGAGGCCGGTTCCTTTCATTTTCAACAATGTTACGGAAAATGTGTACGCTTATATTTGACCGGTTGATCTCTTCTCTGCTCTCCAGGTACTGCAGCTGTGAGGAGTTTGCAGCAGATGCCCATCTGGTGTTCAACAACTGCGAGCTGTTCAACGAGGACACGTCCGAGGTGGGCATGGCTGGACACTCCATGAAGCGCTTCTTCGAGAACCGCTGGGCTGAGTTCTACGCGAGCAAAGACCAATAGGACTCTTGTGCTGGGGGCAGGGTCACCCATTGGCTAATGCTTACTCTCCCATATATGTATATATGTATAGATCTATGTATAGATTTGGATATTTGTCTCTTCTTGTTTTTCCCTTTCTCTGCTTCACCTTTTTTAAAACCTCGACCGTTGGCTTGAAATTCTGTCGACGACAGAGGGGGATGTTTGAGCTCTCTTCTTCCCTCTGCACCCTGCCCTTCTGTACCTAGACACCTGTGTGGAATTTTCCTGTTGTCATGTTATCTCCTAAGCCACACCCCTTGTCTCATAAGGCCACGGTATTCGTCCATCCCTTCCTCTGGGGGCGGGAGGAGGGTCTGAGGCCCTGAGTGGATTGGGTTCTCAAACTCTGCCCTCTGACCGCAACAGGAGGTCTGCCAGACCAATGTGTCACTGCAGACCGGACATGCTCTGACCTCGTTTCCACCATATAGATCATAACCCTAAGGTCCTCTCTGAACTCAAAACACTTTGGGATTGGACCCTCTTTTAACTGTTCAATGGAAATGTAGTATGGTCTTATGCCTGAAGCAATTTTTCTCACTATATTTTTATTATATATTCTATATATGTGTATATATATATAGAGTACAATAGCTGGGATTATTTAATAGCAATAGCTTGTAGTGAATGTGTACAGACTATATAGTTGAGATGTCTAGACGATTTATGAAAAGGCCAGTAAAACAAAATGGAAAGGAGTGTTTTTTTTGTTTGTTTTTGTTTTTTCCCCTGAAGACTTACATTGTGTAACAACCCCTGACCTAACTCATACACAACCACACTCCTGCTGCTTTGTGAAGGTCACTGGTTTCAGAAACTGGAGGCTTTAGTGTCTTTTCTTTTCTGTCCTGTTTTTGTTTTTTTCTGCTCCATAATGACAACTAAGACCGGTAGTCACAGCAACGGGAATTGTCAGGTGTGGTGTGTTCATAGATGGTGTCAATAGAACTGAAATGACGCTACCGCCATTATTAAATGAGGTTTGCTTTGTGTTGCAGCTCTTTACCATATTGGTCAAATTGTGCAGAAAGCTAGCAGGCTGCTGAAATCTTATTGGTTGACTGTTCGCAAACAAAATGTCACGTTTTTTTAGCGACACCCGTTCATGGGAAGAATTGTTTTGATTTTACAGGAAATTGTCACTCAATATTTCTTACAATGCATTTGTTTTCTCACTAAATTTAAAGAAACAAATTCCTATGAAGGTCAACACTGGAAATGTTCAGTCTCATCAATTTCAAATGAACGTAGAAACACCCCCCAAAATAAAAGCTTGTTAACTTGATGTAACCGTTTAAAATTGGGGAGAAGCTATAACTCTTATGAATACTGAAGAATAACAGTAAATATGCATTGAGAGGTTTCTTCTGCTTGTGGGTTTCTGAATCTTGACAGTTAAGCGCAGGAACAGATATCACTTGTGTGTTAAGAGAAACATTTTGTTCTAGACACCTGATTAAAAGCCTTCAAAACAAGTATGTCCACATTTTGCTAAGCTCATGTTCCATTTATAAATATTTTTGTTGTTTTTTAAGTGGCCACTGTGCCCCAAAGTGGAGGAGTCATAATACCCATAAAATACTAGCGGTCAAACAGGGAAATAGTTCCAATTGTTTTTCCACCGTAAATTGTTC
Source organism: Oncorhynchus gorbuscha (assembly GCF_021184085.1). Taxonomy (NCBI): domain Eukaryota; kingdom Metazoa; phylum Chordata; class Actinopteri; order Salmoniformes; family Salmonidae; genus Oncorhynchus; species Oncorhynchus gorbuscha. The sequence continues at coordinate 23,574,786 of NC_060182.1, read as the reverse complement.
TAATATGGGGAAAAACACTTAAAGTAAGCGTTGTGTTTCGTGTAGGCTTACCTAGGTGTGACATTTTCATAACCATGTAAGTCTCTCTTGGACAAGGTGACTTTTTTTTATTAATATATTTTTCTCTTTTTACTCTGATTTGAAAATGCTAATTCGCATCAGAGTAGACATACAAAACGACAAAGCCCTGCAAGCTCCTGCATGTCATCGCTAGCTGACACCTTTAGTAACAGGTATTGTTAATTTAAAACTTGCACGAGACTTCACAGAATTGTCCATTTTTAATCTAATGTAGCCAATTTACACAATACCACATTTAGAAAACATGAGTTAATCCAGGTTTTCTTACCTTTGCCTCAATTCGGCGGTCTCGTCCAGATCATCATGGCATTTGTAGATATTTTTGATAGCCTAATTAGCAATTCATTTTGGGTGGGTAAATACAAGCGAATACATTGATAAGTCACCTTGTCTGAGAGATTTTAGAAGGTAATTGAAATGTCACCCCAGGGTAAGCCTAAATGAAACACAGTTTTAGAAACACAGTTTCTAAAATCCCCTATGGGAAAAATATTAATGGTGGGAAAATGATTGGAACCATTTCCCTGTTTGACCGCTAGGTTTTCTGGGTATTATGACTCCTACTGTGGTACTCTAGCGTGGCATGGTTGGTGTGTTATGGGAAAGGTATGAAGGCGGCATGACGATACTTCACAATCCGGGCTTTATTTAAAGCGTGGTTTCTTACACTGAACTCAAACTGGTCAATAGGAAATTCATTTTTGTGTTCTTTCTACACAAAAGGCACATTCCTTTTTCTATATAAAAAAAACTAAAAGACATGAATAAAACCAAATCTGGTGTTAAGTGAATTTTTCATAATGTACAGTTTTTGTGACTACATTTGTTCCTTTCTATATTTTTAGGACCAATATAATTTTTAAGAGGTATTACAAGACCATGTTGTATCTTGGTGATGTAACACGTGTGCATCTGTAGAATGTACTGTTAGTTGAATAAAAACCACATCTAGTAGAGACTACACTCTGGAACTGTCCCTGGGTCCTCATTTCATTCTCCTTTTTATTAAATCACAGAAGTAGGACATCCAATAAGAATTATAGGAACCAGCAAGCTAGTACAGTAAGTAGCCTGAATGGAGAGCGGTGCTGTACACCCATTCACAGACAACCCTATATACGGTGCATTCGGAAAGTATTCAGACCCCTTCACATTTTGTTACGTTACAGTCTTATTCTAAAATGGATTAACTCGTTTTCCCCCCTCATCATTCTACACACAATACCCAATAATGACAAAGCAAAAAAACGGTTTTAAGACACCTATGGACAGTTATCTTCTGGGTGACTCAAAAAACATGTCCTGACCACCAACCCAAGGTCTCTTTTAAATGTAACCATTGCAACCATTGCAGTAATATTGCACAGAAGAAGTATTTTGTTGACACAGCTTCCAAAATGGAGTATTACGTCAAGCATTTCATTAACTGTAAAACCACTCATGTCATCTATAGATTGGAATGTCCACAGTGCAAGGTGTTCTACATTGGACGGACAAAGACACGCCTTCAAGACCGCTTAGCGGAACACAAGTATGCCATACGGGTAGGTAATGAAGACTACCCCATGGCAAGGCACTACAAGTCCTTACACCATGGCAACCCTGCCTCCCTACAAGCTATGGGTATTGATCATATTCCGGCTTCTATTAGAAAAGGGGACCGTCTTAAACAGTTCAACCAAAGGGAACGTTTTTGGATTTACAAACTACAGGCCACTAAATACCCTGGTTTAAATGAAGATATGGATTTACAAACTACAGGCCACTAAATACCCTGGTTTAAATGAAGATATTGATTTACAAACTACAGGCCACTAAAAACCCTGGTTTAAATGAAGATATGGATTTACAAACTACAGGCCACTAAATACCCTGGTTTAAATGAAGATATGGATTTACAAACTACAGGCCACTAAATACCCTGGTTTAAATGAAGATATGGATTTACAAACTACAGGCCACTAAATACCCTGGTTTAAATGAAGATATGGATTTACAAACTACAGGCCACTAAATACCCTGGTTTAAATGAAGATATGGATTTACAAACTACAGGCCACTAAATACCCTGGTTTAAATGAAGATATGGATTTACAAACTACAGGCCACTAAAAACCCTGGTTTAAATGAAGATATGGATTTACAAACTACAGGCCACTAAATACCCTGGTTTAAATGAAGATATGGATTTACAAACTACAGGCCACTAAATACCCTGGTTTAAATGAAGATATGGATTTACAAACTACAGGCCACTAAATACCCTGGTTTAAATGAAGATATGGATTTACAAACTACAGGCCACTAAATACCCTGGTTTAAATGAAGATATGGATTTACAAACTACAGGCCACTAAAAACCCTGGTTTAAATGAAGATATGGATTTACAAACTACAGGCCACTAAAAACCCTGGTTTAAATGAAGATATGGATTTACAAACTACAGGCCACTAAATACCCTGGTTTAAATGAAGATATGGATTTACAAACTACAGGCCACTAAATACCCCGGTTTAAATGAAGATATGGATTTACAAACTACAGGCCACTAAATACCCTGGTTTAAATGAAGATATGGATTTACAAACTACAGGCCACTAAATACCCTGGTTTAAATGAAGATATGGATTTCTCACCCTTCCTGTAGGGTCGTGATGGGTCCATTTGCTGTCATCTAGTGGACATTTTGCTCAATTGCCCTCAGCTATGGTTCGACTGTTCATGTTTTGCTGTGTTCTAGTGTACTATGGAATATATTGCTTTCTTATTCTTGACACTTCTCCCTGTCATATTTAAGGTTAGAACTACCTTTTAGTGTTCTGATACTTCTAGCTTGGAGTTGTATTTCTATGATAACATAGCTATAGTATTTCACCTTTCAATGTGTATAGTATTGCTTACTAGGTGTGTCCAATCAATTTTGTTACCATTCCCTCTTCCAATTAGGGCTAATTGGAAAAGCTGTTCAAAAGAGGACATTGTATTCCTTTTATTTTGTACACCCTGACGAAGGCCATGCAGCCGAAACTCGTCGGTTTGAAAAAAACTTGTTTCTATTGAACATGCCATACTAATAAAGGGATATTAATGATATGAAGAGTGCCTTGGTGTTGGAGGAAATTATGGTTGAAATGACTATGTATACATTCTAATCAGAACTGACTAGTCCAAATGCTATAATGTACTGTGCATATGAATTTTCTCTCTTGCTCCCTTTCCCAATTGTATATAGTGTAGTCAGGAGTTTAGTAACAATGAAGGTCTGTTCCTTAGTTCATTCATTTGTACAATCTCCAGGTGGTAGGAACAGACTATCTCCAGACTGTCTAGAATGCTGATTTATATTGTCTGACCTTGACTTCAGGCGTGGAGCGAAAACTCGAAAAACTATAGGGCCTCTAAGAAAACGCTGACGTCATTTTCAGTTTATAACCTGTAGAAAAATGTGTATGTGTTAGTACTCTCTTGAATTAAACGCTGTTACCTGGCTTTTAAGACTGGTCTCAATCTACTTCATGCATAATTAATGAACTTACAACTCATTAATGAATTAGAATGAGAATTTGGTTTTGGCTACAAAACATATAGGAATTTAAAATTCCACTAACACTTGGTCCCCCTTTCTTTTTGATGACCAATTTACCCCTTTTACCAAAGAGCACCGATCTACCAAAAATGACTATTGTGTACCTTAGTAGCGCTTCCCTTCCTGCTCTTTCTACTACCTATGGACATTTATTTGAAAACAAACCATAGAAATATCACATTTACATAAGTGTTCAGACCCTCAGTACTTTGTTGAAGCACCTTTGGCAGCGATTACAGCCTCCAGTCTTCTTGGGTATGACGCTTCAAGCTTCACACACCTGTATTTGGAGAGTTTCTCCTGTTCTCTGCAGACCCTTTCAAGCTCTGTCAGGTTGGATGGGGAGTGTCGCTGCAAAGCTATTTTCAGGTCTCTCCAAATATTTTTGATCGGGTTTTGGCTGGGCCAATCAAGGATATTCAGATACTTGTCCTGAAGCCACTCCTGCGTTGTCTTGGCTGTGTGCTTAGGGTCGTTGTCCTGTTGCAAGGTAAACTTTCACCTCAGTCTGAGGTGCTGAGCACTCTGGAGCAGGTTTTCACGAAGGATCTCTATACTTTGCTCCGTTCGTCTTTCCCTCCATCCTGACTAGTATCCCAGTCTCTGCCACTGAAAAACATCCCCACAACATGCTGCTGCCACCACCATGCTTCACCGTAGGGATGGTGCCAGATTTCCTCCAGATGTGACGCTTGGCATTTAGACCAAAGAGTTCAATCTTGGTTTCATCAGACCAGAGAAACTTATTTGATTTTATTTGATTGAATATCCAAAACATACAATATACTTGCAGTGAAGCCGCTCAACAACTACATCACACCAGTCATGCAACAGATTGCCACTCAGAGCGACACACAGAAGCATCCAGGGTCAATGCCCTGCTCAAGGGCACATCAACTGATCTCCCACAAGGCCAAAAACAGGGACCCGAACCCTCCATGATCCCCCCCCACAGTTCCCCAAGAGCTGCCCGTCAACCATCTGAGACCCCTCCCACAGTCCCCCTCCCCCCCCAAGAAGAAATAATGACATTTTAAAATAATTCCATTCCCCACCCCCAATAACCCCCCCCAATCACCAACAACCAAGAAGATGAACTAAAGAGAAAAAAGAGAAAGGCAAAGAAAAACAGAAAACAACAATGCAAAAAACAAAGGACATCAAAGACAACTAAAAGCATAACGGCAAGGCCAACTGTATGTTTGAGTGCATGTCTGGCACTATTTATATGTATGTGTGTCCGTGTATGTGTGCATTTGAATGAGAGTGTGTGTATATGCATGTGTACAAACACCTGCACGGCATCAGCCTCAGGCAAACAGGCATTAGCTGTAAAAACACTGGCCCTCAGTGTCATTCAAACTTCCTCAAGCCAAACCGCCTGACTATGTACCCCTGCTAAAACAGGAACTAGCTCACACAGCCAGCAATAAAACAACCCCCCCCTAATACTATCTCCTCAGCTTTGCTGTCTTACGACTCCAGGAAACAAAGACATTCCATCGCATGAACACATACACCCAGCCATAGTAAACTGCCCCTCTACCTCACGAACCCCTGACACAAACATAAACAGTCTTCTCCTCTTTTACTGTTCGGGTGCCCAGAACAGAAGACTGCTGTGCACCAATGGGGGCTTCTACTCTGGCTAGAGCGGGTCCGCCTCCAAACCTACGGGACCATTCAGAAGACGTCACGACAAGGCTATACCTACTTTATTCTAGGTATAAAAATGAATGTAACCTTTGTATAAGTCCTCTTTTTCACCTGACCCCTCATCGGGTTATATGAACTAGATCCGTGCACGATGTAGAAAAAGATATCTTTGACCAATAAACAGCCTTTTTGATACACCTGATTCCACTCTGTCCAGCGCCGTTGATTTGCATTCCCTCTCCAGTATGAAACACTAACACTTTTTATTATGTTTTATTTTTACTTTATTTTTTATAATTTTATCTTTGACCATCATTCTATCCCCGCCCAGAAACTCCACTCCCATATGTCTCCAATTCCACATCCCAACCCTCAGCTTCCCTCAGCCCATCCCACCGACAGTTGAAGTCGGAAGTTACATACACTTAGGTTGGAGTCTTTAAAACTCTTTTTTTTCAACCACTCCACAAATTTCTTGTTAACAAACTATTGTTTTGGCAAGTCGGTTAGGACATCTACTTTGTGCATGACACAAGTCATTTTTCCAATAATTGTTTACAATTCCAGTGGGCCAGAAGCGTACATACACGAAGTTGACTGTGCCAATTGGAGGTGTGCCTGGATCTATTTCAAGGCCTACCTTCAAATTCAGTACGTCTTTGCTTGACATTATGGGAAAATCAGTCCCCAAAAATTGTAGACCTCCACAAGTCTGGTTCATCCTTGGGAGCAATTTCGAAACGCCTGAAGGTACCACGTTCATCTGTACAAACAATAGTACGCAAGTATAAACACCATGGAACCACGCAGCCGTCATACCACTCAGGAAGGAGACGCATTCTGTCTCCTAGAGATGAGCATACTTGTGCGAAAAGTGCAAATCAATCCCAGAACAACAGCAAAGGACCTTGTGAAGATGCTGGAGGAAACAGGAACAAAAGCATCTATATCCACAGTAAAAACGAGTCCAATATCGACATAACCTGAAAGTCCACTCAGCAAGGAAGAAGCCACTGCTCCAACACCGCTACCAAAAAGCCAGACTACGGTTTGCAATGGCACATGTGGACAAAGATCATACTTTTTGGAGAAATGTCCTCTGATCTGATGAAACAAAAATAGAACTGTTTGGCCATAATGACCATCATTATGTTTGGAGGAAAAAGGGGAAGCTTGCAAGTTGAAGAACACCATCCCAACCGTGAAGCACAGAGGTGGCAGCATCATGTTGTGGGGGTGCTTTGCTGCAGGAGGGACTGGTGCACTTCACAAAATAGATGGCATCATGAGGGGGGAAAATTATGTGGATATATTGAAGAAACATCTCAAAACATCAGTCAGGAAGTTAAAGCTTGATCACAAATGGGTCTTCCAAATGGACAATGACCCCAAGCATACTTCCAAAGTTGTGGCAAAATGGCTTGAGGACAACAAAGTGAAGGTATTGGAGTGGCCATCACAAAGCCCTGACCTCAATCCTATGGAATATGTTTGGGCAGAACTGAAAAAGCGTGTGCGAGCAAGGAAGTCTACAAACCTGACTCAGTTACACCAACTCTGTCAGGAGGAATGAGCCAAAATTCACCTAATTTATTGTGGGAAGCTTGTGGAAGGCTACCCGAAACATTTGACCCAAGTTAAACAATTTAAAGGCAATGCTACCAAATACTAATTGAGTGTATGTAAACTTCTGACCCACTGGGAATGTGATGAAAGAAATAAAAGCTGAAATAAATAATTCTCTCTCCTATTATTCTGACATTTCACTTTCTTAAAAAAAAGTGGTGATCCTAACTGACCTAAAACAGGGAGTTTTACTAGGATTAAATGTCAGGAATTGTGAAAAACTGAGTTTAAATGTATTTGGCTAAGGTGTATGTAAACTTCCAACTTTACCTTCAGAGGTCATTCAATTCAATATTCATCAATAATAAAAAAGCAGTTTCAGGCTGAAGAGAAGACTAACAAGGGAAATCAATGTACCAGTAGTACAAATAAAAATGATACTACAGAGATACAAAATAAGTCAGAGGAAAAACAAAAAGAACTTGAGGAACTTATTCAAGAACGATCTAATATAATCTATTACAAATATAAAGCAAACTGGATGGAATGTGAAGAAAAATTCACAAAATTCTTCCTGAATCTCCAACCCAGGAATGTTAACAAAAATAATTTGCAGAAACTCGTTACTGAAGACGGAGCCATCTATGGTTCTCTGAATTAAATTGTAAAAGAGGAAACTAAATATTTTAAGCAGATGTTCTCTTTTCCATCTCTTCCTCTCCCGCAGAATGAAGATTACGGGAACGAATTCTTTCCAAATAATACAAAAATGGAAAATTAACAAATGTAGAGAAAGATCAGTGCGAGGGCGAAATTACAGAGGAAGAACTTTGAGGCTATTAAATCTTTTACGTCTGGAAAAACCCCAGGGCTTGATGGCATACCGGTAGAGGTATATCAAGCCTTTTTAATATACTAAAAGCTCCATTGTTAGACTGTTTTAACTACTCCTATAGAAATGGTAGTCTGTCAGGTACTCAGCAGTAAAGTATGATTTCAATATTAACAAATCAAGACCCAGATGGCAAATATAAAGATCCCGTCTATGTAAAACACTAGAGGCCCCTTACACTTCAATGTTGTGATACAAAAAATACTAGCGAAATGCATTCAGCACTAAGAATTAAAAAGATTTTTACCAGGTATTGTTCACCCTGATCAGACAGGTTTTTTACATGGACGATACATTGGAGATAATATACGACAACTACTAGAAATAATAGAACATCTAAAAAGCCAGGCCTGATATTTATATTGGATTTTGAAAAGGACTTTGATAAAGACTGGATTTTATTTAGAAATGCCTGGATTTTTTCAATTTCGGTGATTCTCTTATAAAATGGGTAAAAATAATGTACAGCAACCCCAGGTGTAAAATAGTAAATAGCGGCAACTTCTCAGAGAGTTTTAAATGATCAACAGGAGGTAAAGTCTGTCCACTGTCACCATATCTATTCGTTATCGAAATGCTAGCTATTAAAATCAGATCCAATAACAGAGGATTAGAAATCCAACGCTTAAAAACAAAGGTGTCCATGTATTGATGACTCAAGTTTTATATTAAGTCCACAAGCTAGATCTCTGCAATGTCTCATTGACAATCTAGATAGGTTTTAGTCCAGAATCCAGAAAAGTTCATTATGATGTGTACAATATTATGTATAGGATCTTTTAAAAAAGCAACTTTTACATTACCCTGCAGTTTACCTATACAATGGGCTGACGGTGAAGTTGACATGCTTGGTATTCAAATCACTAAAGATATAAAAGAGCTTTCCACAGTGAATTTCAATAGAAAACTTAAAATAGAAAAGATCCTGCAACCATGAAAGGGAAAAATACCTGTCTATTATTGGAAAAATTGCCCTGATTAACTCCTTAGTCAAATCTCAGTTTACTCACCTCCTTGTGGAGCTGCCTACTCCTGATGAATAGGAATTGGGTGGGTTGAGATTATTAAATACAAAAGCACTAAACCTCTAAAAGCTTCACCTATTCAAAAGTTTGACTTGAACTCTAAATGGTTCTCAAGTAGATTACTAAGAAAAGCTCATCCATTGTTTAAAAATTGCCGTGTTGGCCTTTGTGCAGATTGCCATGTCTCATTTTAGATTAATTGTAAATGATACTGTTTTCAAAGCATCTCTTTTTCAAGCAAGCATTGCAGAGCTGGCTACAATTTCAATTTCCTCCCCCCTGAAAAGATAGAACAAATATTACAATAAATATTATGGCTGAACTCAAATGTGCTGGTTGATAAAATACCTGTATTTATGGGAAAGATGTTTGAAAATGGTATTTTGTTCTAATATTATAAATTGGAATGGTAGAGTTGTGTCTTTCATGGAGTTACAATAATTGTACGGAAAGGTCTGCATTACTCCAAAAATGGAGGAGACTGTAATGATCTTCGTCTGTTGTTAGAAGAGAGACAGACCGAAATGCAGCGTGTAGGTTACTCATGCCTTTTAATGAAGCTAAAGCGGTACATGAAAATAATTGAAAATACAAAAACAACAAACAAGTGAAACAAATTACAGCCTGTTACGAATCCCTTTTGGCCCGACAGTCTAGGGGGGATGGTAATGAGACCCGTAACATAACTCATGCAAATTATTATTGTGACAAAGTAAAAGTGTGCATGAAATAACCACGACAACTGAAATCTACCGTCAAACTCTAGGTTTATTTATAAACACACGGTAATGGGGGGAGCAGGAAAAGGGGCTGAGCTGGACCCAAGGAAAGAAACAAATATACAAAAACACACCCCTAAGCTAGACTAGCCTACTTTAACAACTAACTAACCAAAACTACAGTGGGTGGTCCGCCCAGTTCTACCTAGTGTATTTAACAAAGTTCACCTACGGGTAGTGTATGCCCATGGGCGACTTGTCTTGGTTTCCCCTTTTTCCGACCAGCAATCAAACACAAACACCATAAACAAAAACAATACTCACAGGTGATGACAAAGTGCTATGAGGTGCTTAAACAAAAGAGAGGTTAAGACATAAAGCGAGAGTGAACCACAGAGACCTACAGATATGGCATTTACAGAGAGATTGAGCTGAGCTGAGCTCTAGAACAAACAAATGGGGTTTTTAAACCATGGGGAAGGAACTGTGATAGGTCAGGAAATAGGAGGAGGTGTGTCTTCTGATTGATGATTGATTGTTGACTGATTGGAGAGTGATGATTTTCACCTGTGAGTGAAGAAGGAGAGAAAAGAAACACACACACAGGATAACTGTATCCGTAACACAGCCTATCTGGTGACTAACACAAAGACAGGTACAATCACCCACGAAATACAACGAGCACTCAGGCTACCTAAATACGGTTCCCAATCCGAGACAACTAGAATCAGCTGACTCCAATTAGGAATCGCCTCAGGCAGCCAAGCCTAACTAGACACACCCCTACTAATACACACTCCTAATAAATACAAACCCCAATACGAAATACAACATAAACCCATGTCACACCCTGGCCTACCCAAACATATAACAAAAACACAAGATACAATGACCAAGGCGTGACAGAGACAGGTGGTAGCAGGAGGAGGTAGGGAACTGCCCAATATAAAGGATCAAAACTGGCAGAGGAATAAAAATAGCATAAATAGGAAAGTTACCCGTTTCATTTGAGTACCAGGATGTTGACAACTGTGCCATACAGATTGAAAAAGAGTTGGGAAGAGATTTTTGATGTACCAATTCCATAGTACGGGGTGTATGAGTTGATATATAAAACAATGCAAGATTCAGGACTGCATAAATTATGTAGAATTCTTGCCACCAACAATATGTTGAATATTTGGGGCATAAAATCATCAAAGCTCTGCAGATTTCGTTGTGAGGATACAGAATCAATAAACCACTTAATTTGTTATTGCCTTCAGGTAGCTTGCTTCTGGTCTCAGTTTCAGGAATATTTTCAATGTTACCTTTATTTAACTAGGCAAGTCATTTAAGAACAAATTCTAATTTTCAATGACAGCCTAGGAACAGTGGGTTAACTGCCTGTTCAGGGGCAGAACGACAGATTTGTACCTTGTCAGCTCAGGGGTTAGGGTACCCCACTAGGGTACCCTGCCACCCCAATGTGTCACAGCTGATGAAAGGAGAGGACCAAGGTGCAGCATGGGTAGCGTACGTTGTCTTTCAATGATCAAAATGACGGCGACAAAACAATAAACAATACAAAACCAAACAAGCTCATCGGCAAAGTGCCATAAAGAAAGTCAACCTCCCACAAACACAGGTGGAAAAAAGGGTATCTAAGTATGGTTCCCAATCAGAGACAACGATAGACAGCTGTCCCTGATTGAGAACCATACCCGGCCAAACACCAAAAAATAGAAAACATAGAACACAAAACATAGAATGCCCACCCCAACTCACCCCAACTCATGCTCTGACCAAACCAAAATATAGGCATAAAAAGGATCTCTAAGGTCAGGGCGTGACAGAATGGCTGAAAATGCATAACATTGATCTAAAATTGACCCTAGAAATAGTACTGATGGGAGATCTGGAGAGACCGGGTCAGTCAATTACTAATATACTAACACTCTTAGTAAAAGTATTTATCTTCAACTCACAATCTGTGGATTTTATTAGATTAGATAGAAATTGTATGTTAAATCAATGAAATGTATTTATAAAGCCCTTCTTACATCAGCTGATGTAAAGTGCTCACAAAGTGCTGTACAGAAACCCAGCCTAAAACCCCAAACAGCAAGCAATGCAGGTGTAGAAGCACAGTGGCTAGGAAAAACTCCCTAGAAAGGCCAGAACCTTGGAAGAAACCTGTCCCAGAGGTCTATGGACAATTCCTTCAACCTCATGGCTTGGTTTTTGCTCTGACATGCACTGTCAGTTGTGGGACCAAATATAGACAGGTGTGTACCTTTCCAAATCATGTCCAATCAATTGAATTTACCACAGGTGGACTCCAATCAAGTTGTAGAAACATATCAAGGATGATGAATGGAAACAGGATGCCCCTGAGCCCAATTTTGAGTCTCATAAGCAAAGGGTCTGAATACTTACGAAAATAAGGTATTTCTGTTTTTTATTTTTAATACATTTTCCATAATGTATAACCTGTTTTTGCTTTGTCATTATTGGGTAATGTGTATAGATTGATGAGATTATTTTTGTATTTATTCCATTTTAGAAAAAGGCTGTAATGTAACAAAATGTGGAAAAAGTCAAGGGGTCTGAATGCTTTCTGAATGCACTGTACACCTCAGCACCCTGGTGAACCCTGTCTGGAGCACTTGCTGCAGGGAAGGCCCTTCCGTCAGTGCCAGCTGGACTTTCCTCTGTTTGAAATGGGACAGAGTGGAAGAGGTCTGGGGTATGGATAACTTTCACCTATGTGCTGATTATTTAGAGGTTGATGTTATAGCAGAGGGAGATAACAGCATAACCCTTCAAACACTTTCTTCTGGCACTGTGCATGAGCTCTCTATTCTGGGATATGATAGATAGTCTCTCTCCCTCTGTCTCATATCCCTTAGCTGGCACTTTTGGATGGGTTTTAGTGGCTACCAGTTAGGGGTCTGAGTGGGGATTTGTGATTTGTGTGTGTATGCATGGTTGTGTGTGTGGAGGGGGCTGAAAACTCCCCATGCCAGTGGGTTCGACTGCTCCCTCCACTCATGCCTCCCCACACAGGGGGGCTTAGTTCCACAAAAGGGAGTATAACAGCACCTGTGGTGGGGGGTAATCCACCCCATAATAGGGCACGCTAATGCTCCCCATAACCAGTTCATTCTGGACCGGGTCTGCTACAGAGTGGGACCCTGAGGCCTAGGGGGCTTCTCTTGGCCATTGCCCTCTTCTGGTCCCCTCTTTTCCCCTAAACACCCCTCAATCACTCCCTACAACTGGGTAGAGGTGTTATCCAGTGTCATCTTGGTATAATTTAAGCCTGATCCTTTTGATTAATGACTAACAATCAAAATCATCACACAGCCTGTTGCATACGTCACAACTTGAAATTCATGGACATGAAATTTGGTTTAAATCTTGACTTTATTGCAAGGTTAGGGTTTATAGAATGTTTATCAAATACCCAATAACAAGGTAAATACATAGAGCATGTTGTTAAAACAGGAACTCTGTGTGTTTTGTTTTAGGGAGGATCTTCACAGAGGTGATGTTTGTTTCACATCAAAGAGGATGAGAAAAAACATCCTCTGAGCCAGCATCACAAAAGATGCCATGGCAACTGCATCACGAAAGAGACTGTCTCCATGGCGATTAGAACTGTAGATTGATGAAAGACAGAAAAGGCAAGAGGGATGGGAGGAGAGGAGTAGAAGCCATAATGAGTGGGAAATGAACAGTTTAGATATTAGATCATTGAAGATAAAATGTATATTCGTTAGATTCGTTTGGCCCTTTTAATCCCAGTAAGGTGTTCTGTTATTTTCCATGTTGTACGACCATGACGTCATGATCAACCTTTCACTTTCCTTCAGTCAGATACCCCTGTACTCATCCCTCTATCACTGCAGTCTCTCTCTCTGACTCTTTTTCTCTATGCCAACATGATAACATTGTTACAACTATCAACATTTTTATATTGTAGTCATTTAGGGCAGACGCTCACGAGCAACTTACAGGAGCAATTAGGGTTAAGTGCCTTGCTCAAGGGCACATCGACATATTTTTCACCTAGTTGGCTCAGGGATTCAAACCAGCAACCTTTCAGTTACTGGCCCAACGCTCTTAACTGCTTGGCTACCTGCCAACCAATAATTGTAAACTGTCTATGTGTGATAGAGTAACCTTGTGGTTGGATCCAGTCAAACTGCACCCAGTAGCTTCTCAATTCATCCTATAATGTGGATGCTGTATTTGTGTTTGGTAATGATATGGCCTGATTATGATATGGGCGCTCTCTCTTGCTCTCTCCATCTCCACTCAGTACTGGGCCTCTTCTCAGGGTCATTGATATGAAAACGAGTCAGAGGAGCAATGATGTGTGCCAGGTGCTTAGGACACTCCAGCTGAGCTTAGGCCAGGAGGAGAAGCCCCCGGCTGGGGAACATGACCTCATACTGGAGGAGGGGGAGTCCCAATGGTGACCAAACACACTTGGGCAATCACTCCACCTAATTCGTAACACACAGGTAGGAAGGGGGAGGAGGCAGAACCGAGAGGAAGGAGGTCAGTGTAAGGAGGGATGAGAGAGAGGGGGGAGGAGGGGGATAGAGAGGTGGGCCACGCTCTTTCAGGGAAAGATCCTCAGACTGTCTGGCCCCAGTCACACAGACGGATCACACAGACAGAAGGACAAACAGGCAGACAGAGAGAAGGATCCCACAGATCGACAGAAGGGCAGACAGACGGACAGACAGAAAGACAAGATATAACTAAATCAAATCAAATTTTATTGGTCACATACACATGGTTAGCATGTGTATGTTATTGCGAGTGTAATGAAATACTTGTTCCGACAGTGCAGCAATATCTGACATGTAATCTAACAATTCCAGAACATCTACTTAATACACATACATGGGGCGCCAGGGTAGCCTAGTGGTTAGAGCGTTGGTCCAGTAACCGGAAGGTTGCAAGTTCAAACCCCCGCGCTGACAAGGTACAAATCTGTCGTTCTGCCCCTGAACAGGCAGTTAACCCACTGTTCATAGGCTGTCATTGAAAATAAGAATTTGTTCTTTAACTGACTTGCCTAGTTAAATAAAACAAATAAACACATAAGGAATGGAATAAGAATATATACATATAAATATATGGATGAGCAATGATAGAGCAGCATAGGCAAGATGCAATAGATTGTATAGAATACAGTATATATATATATGAGATGAGTAATGCAAGATATGTAAACAAAGTTATCCATTTATTAAAGTGGCCAATGATTTCAAGTCTGTATGTAGGCAGCAGCCCCTCTGTGTTAGTGATGGCTGTTTAACAGTCTGATGGCCTTGAGATAGAAGCTGTTTTTCAGTCTCTCGGTCTCAGCTTTGTGTACTGACCTGGCCTTCTGGATGGTAGCGGGGTGAACAGACAGTGGCTCCGATGGTTGTTCACTCTACCTGTTCAAAATGACACTTGTTATACATCAATTTATGAAGGCTTTATAAAGCATTAATACATTTTTCATGAGATTCCTACTTTTCCTTTATCTTATTTTACCTGAAATGAACTAATGTTTGTCCAAGAGAATCAATTATGATTTATAATGACAGCCTTAAAGAGTGTGTGCTTGCAAGTGCATTGGTGTGTAAAAATAATGCTGGGTTTTACTACCTGTTGGCAAGAAGTGAATGGACATTACCAGACAATTAGTTAGTCAAGTGATGTTAATAACTTGATTTTTATTTATTTATTTCACCTTTATTTAACCAGGTAGGATAGTTGAGAACAAGTTCTCATTTACAACTGCGAACTGTCCAAGATAAAGTATAGCAATGTGAACAGAAAATAACACAGAGTTACACATGGAGTAAACAATAAACAAGTCAACAACACAGTAGGAAAAAAGAGTCTATATACATTGTGTGCAAAAGGCATGAGGAGGTAGGCAATAAATACCCTGTAGGCCATAGGAGCGAATAATTACAATTTAGCAGATTAACACTAGAGTGATAAATGATCAGATGATCATGTGCAAGTAGAGATACTGGTGTGCAAAAGAGCAGAAAAGTACATAAATAAAAACAGTATGGGGATGAGGTAGGTAAATTGGGTGGGCTATTTACAGATGGACTATGTACAGCTGCAGCGACCGGTTAGCTGCTCAGATAGCAGATGTTTAAAGTTGGTGAGGGAAATAAAAGTCTCCAACTTCAGTGATTTTTGCAATTTGTTCCAGTCACAGGCAGCAGAGAACTGGAAGGAAAGGCGGCCAAATGAGGTGTTGGCTTTAGGGATGATCAGTGAGATACACCTGCTGGAGCGCGTGGTACGGGTGGGTGTTGCCATCGTGACCAGTGAACTGAGATAAGGTGGAGCTTTACCTAGCATGGCCTTGTAGATGACCTGGAGCCAGTGGGTCTGGCGACGAATAAGTAGCGAGGGCCAGCTGACTAGAGCATAAAGGTTGCAGTGGTGGGTGGTATAAGGAGCTTTAGTAACAAAACGGATGGCACTGTGATAAACTGCATCTAGTTTGCTGAGTAGAGTATTGGAAGCTATTTTGTAGATGACATCGCCGAAGTCGAGGATCGGTAGGATAGTCAGTTTTACTAGGGTAAGTTTGGCAGCGTGAGTGAAGGAGGCTTTGTCGCGAAATAGAAAGCCGAAATAGATTTGATTTTGGATTGGAGATGTTTGATATGAGTCTGGAAGGAGAGTTTACAGTCTAGCCAGACACCTAGGTACTTATAGATGTCCACATATTCTAGGTCGGAACCATCCAGGGTGGTGATGCTAGTCGGGTGTGCGGGTGCAGGCAGCGAACTGTTGAAAAGCATGCATTTGGTTTTACTAGCGTTTAAGAGCAGTTGGAGGCCACGGAAGGAGTGTTGTATGGCATTGAAGCTCGTTTGGAGGTTACAGAATGGTGTGGTCTGCGTAGAGGTGGATCAGGGAATCGCCTGCAGCAAGAGCAACATCATTGATATATACAGAGAAAAGAGTCGGCCCGAGAATTGAACCCTGTGGTATCCCCATAGAGACTGCCAGAGGACCGGACAACATGCCCTCCGATTTGACACACTGAACTCTGTCTGCAAAGTAGTTGGTGAACCAGGCAAGGTAGTCATTAGAAAAACCGAGGCTACTGAGTCTGCCGATAAGAATATGGTGATTGACAGAGTAGAAAGCCTTGGCCAGGTCGATAAAGACGGCTGCACAGTACTGTCTTTTATCGATGGCGGTTATGATATATTTTAGTACCTTGAGCGAGGCTGAGGTGCACTCGTGACCGGCTCGGAAACCGGATTGCACAGCGGAGAAGGTACGGTGGGATTCGAGATGATCAGTGATCTGTTTGTTGACTTGGCTTTCGAAGACCTTAGATAGGAAGGGCAGAATGGATATAGGTCTGTAACAGTTTAGGTCCAGGGTGTCTCCCCTTTGAAGAGGAGGATGACTGCGGCAGCTTTCCAATCCTTGGGGATCTCAGACGATACGAAAGAGAGGTTGAACAGGCTGGTAACACGGGTTGCGACAATGGCGGCGGATAGTTTCAGAAATAGAGGGTCCAGATTGTCAAGCCCAGCTGATTTTTATGGGTCCAGGTTTTGCAGCTCTTTCAGAACATCTGCTATCTGGATTTGGGTAAAGGAGAAGCTGGGGAGGCTTGGGCGAGTAGCTGCGGGTAGCTGTTGGCCGAGGTTGGAGTAGCCAGGAGGAAGGCATGGCCAGCCATTGAGAAATGCTTGTTGAAGCTTTCGAATATCATGGATTTAACGGTGGTGACCGTGTTACCTAGCCTCAGTGCAGTGGGCAGCTGGGAGGAGGTGCTCTTGTTCTCTATGGACTTTACAGTGTCCCATAACTTTTTGGAGTTAGAGCTACAGGATGCAAATTTCTGCTTGAAAATGCTGGCCTTTGCTTTCCTGACTGACTGCGTGTATTAGTTCCTGACTTCACTGAACAGTTGCATATCGCGGGGACTATTCGATGCTATTGCAGTCCGCCACAGGATGTTTTTGTGCTGGTCGAGGGCAGTCAGGTCTGGAATGAACCAAGGGCTATATCTGTTCTTAGTTCTGCATTTTTTGAACGGAGCATGCTTATCTAAGATGGTGAGGAAGTTACTTTTAAAGAATGACCAGGCATCCTCAACTGACGGGATGAAGTCAATATCCTTCCAGGATACCTGGGCCAGGTCGATTAGAAAGGCCTGCTCGCAGAAGTGTTTTAGGGAGCGTTTGACTGTGATGAGGGGTGGTCGTTTTACTGCGGACCCCTAGCGGATACAGGCAATGAGGCAGTGATCGCTGAGATCCTGATTGAAGACAGCGGAGGTGTATTTGGAGGCCAAGTTGGTCAGGATAATGTCTATGAGGGTGCCCATGTTTACAGATTTAGGGTTGTACCTGATGGGTTCCTTGATGATTTGTGTGATATTGAGGGCATCTAGCTTAGATTGTAGGACTGCCGGGGTGTTAAGCTTGTCCCAGTTTAGGTCAGAACAAACTCTGAAGCTAGTTGGGGGGCGATCAATTCACAAATGGTGTCCAGGGCACAGCTGGGAGCTGAGGGGGGTCGGTAGCAGGCGGCAACAGTGAGAGACTTATTTCTGGAGAGATTAATTTTTAAAATTAGAAGTTCGAACTGTTTGAGTATGGACCTGGAAAGTATGACATTACTTTGCAGGCTATCTCTGCAGTAGAATGCAACTCCTCCCCCTTTGGCAGTTCTATCTTGATGGAAAATGTTATAGTTGGGTATGGAAATCTCAGAATTTTTGGTGGCCTTCTTAAGCCAGGATTCAGACACGGCAAGGACATCAGGGTTGGCAGAGTGTGCTAAAGCAGTGAGTAAAACTAACTTAGGGAGGAGGCTTCTGATGTTGACATGCATGAAACCAAGGCTTTTTCGATCACAGAAGTCAACAAATGAGGGTGGCTGGGGACATGCAGGGCTTGGGTTTACCTCCACATCACCCGAGGAACAGAGGAGGAGAAGGATGAGGGTGCGGCTAAAGACTATCAAAACTGGTCGCCTAGAGCGTTGGGGACAAGGAATAAAAGGAGCAGATTTCTGGGCGTGGTAGAATATATTCAGGGCATAATGTACAGACAGGGGTATGGTGGGGTACGGGTACAGTGGAGGTAAGCCCAGGCACTGGGTGATGATAAGAGAGGTTGTATCTCTGGACATGCTGGTTATAATGGGTGAGGTCACTGCATGTGTGGGAGGTGGGACAAAGGAGGTATCAGAGGTATGAAGAGTGGAACTAGGGGCTCATTGTAAACGTAAACAATGATAACTAACCTGAATAACAGTATACAAGGCATATTGACATTTGAGAGAGACATGCAGCGATCAATGTGACACTGAGGTCTGGTTCAGACATTGATAATAATCAATCCACAGATTACTACCATAACTTGATTATAACCTGCTAGGCCATTTGATTTGGATAGTGTTGGTTAGAATACTAATAAAAGTAATATATTTCTATTCAAGACACAGGGTTTTATATGGTATTTACAATGGTAGTTGAATGCTAGATAAACATGTTCCTCTGTCCCCTTTCCCTGAGGAGTTGCGTAGTTGTGACTTCTGGCGTGCCATGTTGGCCGAGTTGCTGGGCTCCCTGGTGTTTGTGAGTGCTGTGCTGGGGGCCTCTGTGCCGGGTCCTGGAGAGGCCTCCATGGGGCTCCCCTACCCAGCCCTGGCCGCAGGCATGGTGGCTGTCACCCTGGGACACTGCTTTGTAGAGATCAGCTGGGCACAGGTGAACCCACTTTTATGGACTTGGTTGTGTGTCTGCATGCATGTGTGTGACTCTAAACTTTTGCCACAGAATTATTGTGAATTGATCACTATTATTTGTCTATTTTTATCTCTGCAGGCTGGACTTGTCTATTTTTATCTCTCAAAGTCTGGACTTGCTGAGGGCACTGGTGTATGTGGGGGATCATTGTGTGGGGGCCTTCCTGGGGGCTGGGGCTCTCTACCTCTCCCCTAAAAACCACAGCAGACTGCTTCATCAGCACGCTCAGAGAGAGAGAGAGAGAGAGAGAGTGTGTGTGTGTGTGTGTGTGTGTGTGTGTGTGTGTGTGTGTGTGTGTGTGTGTGTGTGTGTGTGTGTGTGTGTGTGTGTGTGTGTGTGTGTGTGTGTGTGTGTGTGTGTGTGTGTGTGTGTGTGTGTGTGTGTGTGTGTGTGTGTGTGTGAGAGAGCTTTTCTTTGACATCTGTTGGGAGAAATGACTGTTGCCTAATCACACATATGAAGTTTTGAGAGAGAGAGGGGGGGGTCTAAATCTAATCATGGACCTGTACCTTATCTCTCTTCCTCCCTCTCTCCCGCGCCTCCTCCTCATCCTCCTTCTCTTCCTCTTCTAGGTTCCTCTGGTGGTAAATGTGGTGAATGTGGAACTTTGAAAGTTTCTTCAAGTGCAGTCGCAAAACCCATCAAGCGCTATGATGAAACTATAAACTGGCTGTCATGAGGACCGCCACAGGAAAAGAAGACCCAGAGTTACCTCTGCTGTAGAGGATAAGTTCATTAGAGTTAACTGCCCCTCAGATTGCAGGCCAAATAAATGCTTCACAGAGTTCACGTAACAGACACATCTCAACATCAACTGTTCAGAGGAGACTGTGTGAATCAGGCCAATAATAAGAAGAGACTTTCTTGGGTCAAGAAACACAAGCAATAGACATTAGACCAGTGGAAATATGTCCTTTGGTCTGATGAGTCCAAATTTGAGGTATTTGGTTCCAACTGCCATTTCTTTGTGAGATGCAGAGTAGGTGAACGGATGATCTTCGCATGTGTGGTTCCCACCGTGAAGCATGGAGGAGGAGGTATAATGGTGTGGGAGGGCTTTGCTGGTGACACTGTGATTTATTTATAATTCAAGGAACACTTAACCAGCATGGCTACCACAGCATTCTGCTGCGATGCGCCATGCCATCTGGCTTGCGCTTAGTGGGACTATCATTTGTTTTTCAACAGGATAATAACCTGTTAGGAAATTATGATATAATATGACTGAACAAATCATTTTAAATGAAACTGTAAGTAAACTTATGCTTTGTTTTATAAGTGATTGACAATATAAGTTCATAAGAAGGGATTGTGTGACAGGACAAGGAGTAATTAAATGTTAATGAACACCATTCCAACTAGGCAGAAACAAATGGGTTGGGGACTGAGTAAACACATAAGGTCGTTAGCCTATGGTTGACCCAACTGAAACTTAGCTCTGAGGTTTTTAGATAAGGCAGTGAGTGCATTCCTAGGTTTTAATAAACCTGTCAGTTCAGTGGTGATCGATAATGTTGAGGGGTCAAAAGTTATCTGGGAGTGTGTTAGTAAGTTAGAATGAACTTTTCATCTTACCTTGTCCCGATCGAGAGGAGGAGATTCTGTTAAAGCAGTGAAATGACGTCATGATTTGTATATAAACTGCTTCATGTGTTTAAGTGGTAGCGCGCTCCGAGAATAAATTCTATTACCTATCATTTAAAGACTGGTCTGCGTCTATTTTATGCAAACAATAAATCTTACAAATTCTCATAAAATAGATGAAGGGCTTTCAATTGATGAAAGCACAGTGGCATAATTAAATTATAGTAACATAACCCAAAACACACTTCCAGGCTGTGTAAGGGCTATTTGACGCACAACAACAGTTTGTGGGTGTTAATTCCAAGGTTGTTTGACAGTGTTAGCCAGTGAGCTATCGTGTTTGCGAGTTTCAGAACCACTGAATTATAATTTCAAAGCTGTGGCAAGTTTAGGGTAGTCGTTTATCATGTGTTGCTGTTGTAGACGAATTAACCTTGTCACGTGTCTATTCGACGTTCGCTTCAACAGGTAAAGCCTGTCAGAACCTGTAGTGTTCGGGTAGCCACCCAATGCATCTTATGTCAGTTAGGAATGTCTCAGTATAATTTGGCTGACCTGTTCCAGGGTCAAAGGTGGGGAATTTCTTGATGAGTGTGTACTTGGTTGGGTAGTCACGCTGTAGCGCGTGATTGTTATGGAATTCCTCCAGATGTTACCCAAGGGTGGTATTCTGCTGCATTGCAGAGTCCACTTGAGTGCTTAGAGTACTGATTTTGGACACGTGAGTATCACCCTTGCTCTGTTCGGTCTCATACTTATCTGACATGGTTTGCAGACAGAGGTCAGTGATGAGATTCAGTGATGAAATGTCCTCCGCTTGCTTGGAAATCAATATTTCCGTCTTCATCACCAGAGTTCTCTCATCATTCAATAGGACCGCGACTTCAATGAATTCTGCTGACTTGTCATCCAATTTATTCATGGTAGTCATTAACTGATCATCTTTGGTCTGCAGAATTTGGAGTAGAACATTGTTACTTTGTGTAACGTTCAACAAAACTGCCTGCATGTTATCAATGTTCCTGTAGAAGACCGTTTTGTGGAAGAGTTTGCGCTCAATCGTTGACATAAGTTTTTGCAATTACATTTAATTGTTCTGTTTTCAAATGCAGTTCCATAGCTAGCATAATTTTTCCCTTTTCTGCATTTGTCATTAGTTTCCTGGTTCTCTCCACATGTCCCTTTGTGTTTACAGTGTCCTGCCCATGCTTCGGCTGAGCACTGCGGTATTGGACCGATGCCAATCTTGGATGGCAAGACATCAGGGCTAAACTGGAGAAAACCTTTACTGCGCCCATGGTTTATTTTGGAGAGCATTTGTCACGATTTCTACTGTTTTTCCGCAAATGGCATATTTAGGGTTGGTATCAATGCTGAGGTCAGAAATAAATCATTTTATGGGTGAAGGTTCATTAATTAGCGGGGGAGTGGGGACCACCCTCTCTGATAGCTTGCACATTATTTGAAAAATTGAGAGGAAAAATGTTCCTATTTTTTCTAAAGTTTGTGTTTGGAATTCATTGGAAGCTGCAAAGACGATTTAAACTATTTTTAGACGTTAATGAACCAGCAATACTGTATCAGCAATGTGGGAGTTGAACGCAAATTAATTTGCAAAAGCAAATTGACTTGAATAATCAATGATAATGATTAATCATACCTGGATAGGCAACTGGGAATTAAACTTTAATTAACCTGAGAAGTTGGTTCATCTAAGTTAATATGGGAAAGTTTAAAATGTCTCATTTAATTGGAAGACTCTAAAAAGGCATGTTCGACAATTTAGTTTATTAGATTGAATGAGATGATTAATTGAGATTGGCTGGTTTATCACAAGTGTAACCAGTAGTTCAAATGTTAGGGATTAGTGACCCTGGTGGTGAATGTACCCTAAGGCCGAAGCCACATGGGATTCCCGCCAAGGCGGGACTTTTGTCAGTACTGGGTAGTACTGACTGAGCTTTGCAAAAGCAAATTTGACTGATTAATCCATGCTAATGATAAATCAAACATGTATAGGCTATTTGGGAATTAAACTTTAACTCACCTGAAAGCGTAGCTGTTTCAAGCTTAACCTCTTGCTCCTACCTGACACGCAGGCGTCCCATCTAGACATCTGGAAATGCAAATGTGCTACGCTAAATGCTAATATGTCACGCCTTGGTCTTTGTATTTTGTGTTTTTGTTATATGTTTGGGTAGGCCAGGGTGTGACATGGGTCTATATGTTGTTTTTCGTATTGGGGTTTGTAGTATTTGGGATCGCGGCTGATTAGGGATGTTGTATAGGCTTGGCTGCCTGAGGCGATTCTCAATCAGAGTCAGGTGATTCTCGTTGTCTCTGATTGGGAACCGTATTTAGGTAGCCTGAGTTCGCTTTGTATTTCGTGGGTGATTGTTAATAAGTTTCACGTTCCGTTTTGTTGTTTTTGTATTTTGTATCAGTTATTTCATGTACCGCGATTCAGTCATTAAAGTCATGAGTAACCAACATGCTGCATTTCGGTCCGACTCTCTTCCTTCAACAGACGAACGCCGTTACATAATAGTACTAGTTAAAACTCAAACGTTCATTAAAATACACATGCAGGGTATTAAATTAAAGCTACACTCGTTGTGAATCCAGGCAACAAGTCAGACTTTTAAAATGCTTTTCGGCGAAAGCATGAGAAGCTATTATCTGATAGCATGTAACACCCCAAAAGACCCGCAGGGGACGTAAATAAAAGAATTAGCATAGTCGTCGCTACACAAACCGCACAAATAAAATATAAAACATTCATTACCTTTGACCATCTTCTTTGTTGGCACTCCTAGATGTCCCATAATCACTATTGGGTCTTTTTTTCCGATTAAATCGGTCCATATATAGCCTAGATATCGATCTATGAAGACTGTGTGATAAACGGAACAAAATAGCGTCTTATAACGTAACGTCATTTTTTTAAATTAAAAAAGTCGACGATAAACTTTCACAAAACACTTCAAAATACTTTTGTAATGCAACTTTAGGTATTAGTAAATGTTAATATGTGATCAAATTGATCACGAGGCGAAGTATATTCTTTAGCTGTCCGTCTGGAAATAATGTCCGGGTAAATCTCAACCAAAATATCCGGTCGGAGACCGGAAGAAATGTGCTGCCTTGTGTCTGTTTGACCAAGAAACAAATAGTAGGCAAATGACAAGACTCTAGACAACGTGTTGAAGCTGTAGGTAATTGCAACCTCAGACCCATTAAATGTGGTTCACCTTTATCAATGGGTTCAGGTCGCGCATGGATATATTTTTCCATTTTCAGTGATCGGATTTTCCTGCACTTTTCGATGAAACGCATGTTCTGTTATAGTCACAGCTGTGATTTAACCAGTTTTATAAATGTCTGAATGTTTTCTATTCACACATACTAATCATATGCATATACTATATTCCTGGCATGAGCAGCAGGGCGCTGAAATGTTGCACGATTTTTAACAGAATGTTCGAAAAAGTAGGGGGTAGGAGTAACAGGTTAATGTGGAAAAGTTTAAGTTGTCTCATTTGTACCTCTTAGTTAAATTGAATGAGACAATGATATCCAATCAATTGAGATTGGCTGGATTATCATAAATGTAATCAGTAGTTTAAATGTTAGGGTACATTCACCAAGGCTGAAGCCACATGGGATTCCCATGAAGGCGGGACTTCCGTCAGTACTGGGTAGTGATGGGGGTTTGTACTCATTAATCAATGTTAATGATAAATGAAATCTGCATAGGCTATTTGGGAATTCAACTTTAATTCACCTGAAAGTGTAGCTGTATCAAGGTGTAACTGTACGCCGGGAGTCGGGAAGCAAGTTCAGGGAGTGAAAACATTAAATAAAAAACAACACACCGACATGAAACAGAAACACATACAATGATGACTGGGAAAGGAACCAAATGGAGTGACAATTATAGGGCAGGTAATCAAGGAGGGGATCGAGTCCAGGTGAGTCATAATGTGCAGTTACGATGCTGACAGATGTGCGCCATGACGAGCAGATTGGTGACCTAGAGGCAGGAGAGGGAGCACATGTGACAGTACCCCTCCCCGAACGAGCGGCTCCAGCCGCAGGACTGGATCAGGAGCAGACTGGTCACCTCTGTCGAGGCGCAGGAAACCTGACGATCCAGCTGAGGCGCGGTAGCATGGTGACCTAGAGCGCCGGAGAGAGAGCATACCTGACAGTACCCCCTCCCCGGCTTGTTCGGCTCCAGCCGCAGGACGCCAACCACAGGGAATAGCCGGGGATCAGGAGCGGACCGGTCGCCTCCACTGAGGCCCAGAGGCATGAGAGCCTGATGAGCCGGCTGAGACCTCTTCAGTTGCCTTGGTCGAGGCACGAGCAACCGTCGAACCCACTGTCATGACGTTGACCTCTTTGGGTTGGGTGTGGCGAGCCCCATCCCCCTCTCCCTGCCTCCCCCTTTTGTCCTTCAACTAGGCTGCTGTGGTCAGAGAACCAGATAAAATATCTGAAAAGTTATTTTAGGAAATTACTTTGTTATCCATATACTCTTCCTTTGTGCCCCGACTTCCTAGTTAATTACAGTTACATGATTAATCAGTTGATCGCGTAATACTAATTACAGAGAATCTTTGATAAAAACTATAAGTCTTCAATTTAATGATAGTAAAGACATGACACCACCGAGGCATGGAAATCCAACAAAACGGCTGAGGCCTCCCAGGTAGCTCCGGCCCAGACACCTGGACCCAACATCTCCTCCAAAACAAAAAAACACCCTGATGCTTCCCTTTGGTGAGTCATCATTCTGTAACACTGTACACTGCGAGTCGGGAAGCAAGTTCAGGGAGTGAAAACATTTCATTCATTAATTAAACAAACAGCGCACCGACATATATGAAGGGAACATTTTGACATTTGCCATATTGTTAGTGAGAAAGTCCATATTGCATATGTACAGTCCCTTACTAGACGTCCACGAACGTTTCTAAAATTTGCGGACGTCGGCAGGCCGTGCACAGGGGCTGGGTCTTCCGGGAAGTCATCGAACGAAGTCTCTCGGACATTCGGTTTCCGTTTTATAAAATGTTCAAATTTTGTCATTTTTCCGCTGTCCCGGTAAATCCCACCAGAGGTCAAATGGAATCATATTGCAAATGTACAAAACATCACCAATCACGACGTGGCTTTTTCTGCTAAATGGAAAAGACTTTGAAGACGAAACTTGGTGAGCATAGGTTTGGCATAATGGGCAGTTGGCCCCAAACAAGATGACATCGATGCCTCAACGGTTTTTGAGTTATGGCCATTTTCTGGGATTAAAGGTCAAAAATAAAAATAGAGCGCTAATTTGACCGCTTCACGTCAAAGTAAATGAACCTATGGTGTTAGGAAAAAAAGGACCAGCCATTTATCTATCGTAATTTAAGAGAAATCGTACAATGTACAATTGGGGATGTTTTAAAAAAAAGTTACAGATCCAGTTGCAGCATGTTCAGACTAATCTTTTTTAAGTGTGTTTCGGAGCTCTGCAAGATTTCTGTGATTTTCTAAAATAAAACACACTCATTCAACCCTCTGCAAATAAGTCAGTTCTTAACATAAAGACTTAAAACTCAAAATTCTATAAGTGCCTACCCCAAGGAGGATATGTGTTCACGTTCAGCTTCCTGTATCAACTGGAAGTGTCTTAAAATGGTGTCATAGGTGCTGTTTCGAAGGGTTAAAAAAGTCAGATCTTTCCAAAACTTCATATGTGCGATTAGGCAACCCTCAAAGAACAGTAAATCAGTCATGTCTTCCATAAAATTTCCAAGAAAAACTCATACACATACAGCTTGGACGGAGGGACACAGTGTGGTGCGTAGAGACAGACAGAGCCCGCAACAGTTACCTTTGTTCGAACTATTAAAGAACCATCAGACCTAGAGTTATGAAACTTTAGAAACCTGTTCTGGAGCTCAGGTCGATGGTGAGTTATGTGGCTCTAGAAGGTTATCCGACCAAGAAACAGACTCGTACATTTGCAATAACTTCAATTCATTTTGACATCACGAAAATGACAACATTTAGAAATGTCCCAGAGTCGCAAGACGAGGACCTCGTAGCAACGCCCGGAAAATGTGGATTTTCAACACGAATTAAGGTCGCTATTCGGGCTCCAAATGATCTATCGAGCCAAAACTTGGGATTCGGGGTAGCCTCAGGTAGGCCTACATATACTGTCAGAACTGGACTTGCAGCTAGAACGTAACTATGTGTTTTATCTTTTTATTATGGTTTGAACAGAAGGCGCTGTGAAGTTTTGGCCAGCTCTGAAATATGTGATAGTTGGCTTCTAAACCAGTTGGAAAAAGTGTGTGTGGTGTCAGTTTGTATCAGTTTGGTGTCCGAATGATATCTCATTGACTGATGGTGTCATGTTTGTCATTTATTATCATGTCTTGTCCCTGTGCTCCCCATTCTATTCGTTTCCCTCTGCTGGTCTTATTTGGTTCTTTCCCTCTTTCTATCCCTCTCTCTCCCCCCTCCCTCTCTCACTCTCTCGCTCTCTCTTCTCTCTATCGTTCCGTTCCTGCTCCCAGCTGTTCCTATTCCCCTAATCATCATTTAGTCTTCCCACACCTGTTCCCGATCCTTTCCCCTGATTAGAGTCCCTATTTATTCCTTTGTGTTCCGTTCCTGTCCCGTCGGTTCCTTGTTTAGTATTCACCATGCTGTGATTGTGTTTCGCCCTGTCCTGTCGTGTTTTTTTGCCTTCATCAGATGCTGCGTGTGAGCAGGTGTCTCTGTCTACTACGGCCTGCGCCTACCCGAAGCGACCTGCAGTCTGTGGCCGCTTCTCTTGTTATTCCCCTCTACAGACTAGAGGATTTCTGTTATTCCCTGTTTGGACTTGAATAAACTCTGTTTCTGTTAAGTCGCTTTTGGGTCCTCTATCACCTGCATGACAGAAGGAACCGACCAAGGAATGGACCCAGCGACTTCAGACGCTCGTTACACTGCCGTCGAGATCCAAGGAGCCATGCTCGGCAGACACGAGCAGGAATTGTCTGCTGCTCGCCATGCCTTGGAGAACCTGGCCGCTCAGGTTTCCGACCTCTCTGGACAGTTCCAGAGTCTACGTCTCGTGCCACCTGTTACTTCCTGGCCTGCCGAGCCTCCAGAACCTAGGGTTAATAACCCACCTTGCTACTCCGGGCAGCCCACTGAGTGCCGCTCCTTTCTCACGCAGTGTGAGATTGTGTTCTCTCTCCAACCCAACACATACTCTAGAGAGAGAGCTCGGGTTGCTTACGTCATTTCACTCCTTACTGGCCGGGCTCGAGAATGGGGCACAGCTATCTGGGAGGCAAGGGCTGATTGCTCTAACAAGTTCCAGAACTTTAAAGAGGAGATGATTCGGGTTTTTGACCGTTCAGTTTTTGGTAGGGAGGCTTCTAGGGCCCTGGCTTCCTTATGCCAAGGTGAACGGTCCATAACGGATTATTCTATTGAGTTTCGCACTCTTGCTGCCTCTAGTGAGTGGAACGAGCCGGCGCTGCTCGCTCGTTTTCTGGAGGGACTCCACGCAGTGGTTAAGGATGAGATTCTCTCCCGGGAGGTTCCATCAGATGTGGACTCTTTGATTGCTCTCGCCATCCGCATAGAACGACGGGTAGATCTTCGTCACCGGGCTCGTGGAAGAGAGCTCGCATCAACGGTGTTTCCCTGCTCCGCATCGCAACCATCTCCCTCCTCTGGCTTTGAGACTGAGCCCATGCAGCTGGGAGGGATTCGCATCTCGACTAAGGAGAGGGAACGGAGGATCACCAACCGCCTGTGCCTCTATTGCGGAGTTGCTGGACATTTTGTTAATTCATGTCCAGTAAGAGGCCAGAGCCCATCAGTAAGCGGAGGGCTACTGGTGAGCGCTACTACTCAGGTCCCTTCATCTAGATCTTGTACTACTATGTCGGTCCATCTACGCTGGACCGGTTCGGGTGCTACATGCAGTGCCTTGATTGACTCTGGGGCTGAGGGTTGTTTCATGGACGAAGCATGGGTTCGGAAACATAACATTCCTTTCAGACCGTTAGACAAGCCTACGCCCATGTTTGCCTTAGATGGTAGTCATCTTCCCAGTATCAAATTTGAGACACTACCTTTAACTCTCACAGTATCTGGTAACCACAGTGAGACTATTTCTTTTTGATTTTCCGTTCACCGTTTACACCTGTTGTTTTGGGTCATCCCTGGCTAGTATGTCATAATCCTTCTATTAATTGGTCTAGTAATTCTATCCTATCCTGGAACGTTTCTTGTCATGTGAAGTGTTTAATGTCTGCCATCCCTCCCGTTTCTTCTGTCCCTACTTCTCAGGAGGAACCTGGCGATTTGACAGGAGTGCCGGAGGAATATCATGATCTGCGCACGGTCTTCAGTCGGTCCCGAGCCAACTCCCTTCCTCCTCACCGGTCGTATGATTGTAGTATTGATCTCCTTCCGGGGACCACTCCTCCTCGAGGTAGACTATACTCTCTGTCGGCTCCCGAACGTAAGGCTCTCGAGGATTATTTGTCTGTGTCTCTTGACGCCGGTACCATAGTGCCTTCTTCTTCTCCGGCCGGGGCGGGGTTCTTTTTTGTTAAGAAGAAGGACGGTACTCTGCGCCCCTGCGTGGATTATCGAGGGCTGAATGACATAACGGTTAAGAATCGTTATCCGCTTCCCCTTATGTCATCAGCCTTCGAGATTCTGCAGGGAGCCAGGTGCTTTACTAAGTTGGACCTTCGTAACGCTTACCATCTCGTGCGCATCAGAGAGGGGGACGAGTGGAAAACGGCGTTTAACACTCCGTTAGGGCATTTTGAGTACCGGGTTCTGCCGTTCGGTCTCGCCAATGCGCCAGCTGTTTTTCAGGCATTAGTTAATGATGTTCTGAGAGACATGCTGAACATCTTTGTTTTTGTCTATCTTGACGATATCCTGATTTTTTCTCCGTCACTCGAGATTCATGTTCAGCACGTTCGACGTGTTCTACAGCGCCTTTTAGAGAATTGTCTCTACGTAAAGGCTGAGAATTGCTCTTTTCATGTCTCCTCCGTTACTTTTCTCGGTTCCGTTATTTCCGCTGAAGGCATTCAGATGGATTCCGCTAAGGTCCAAGCTGTCAGTGATTGGCCCGTTCCAAGGTCACGTGTCGAGTTGCAGCGCTTTTTAGGTTTCGCTAATTTCTATCGGCGTTTCATTCGTAATTTCGGTCAAGTTGCTGCCCCTCTCACAGCTCTTACTTCTGTCAAGACGTGTTTTAAGTGGTCCGGTTCCGCCCAGGGAGCTTTTGATCTTCTTAAAGAACGTTTTACGTCCGCTCCTATCCTCGTTACTCCTGACGTCACTAGACAATTCATTGTCGAGGTTGACGCTTCAGAGGTAGGCGTGGGAGCCATTCTATCCCAGCGCTTCCAGTCTGACGATAAGGTTCATCCTTGCGCTTATTTTTCTCATCGCCTGTCGCCATCTGAGCGCAACTATGATGTGGGTAACCGTGAACTGCTCGCCATCCGCTTAGCCCTAGGCGAATGGCGACAGTGGTTGGAGGGGGCGACCGTTCCTTTTGTCGTTTGGACAGACCATAAGAACCTTGAGTACATCCGTTCTGCCAAACGACTTAATGCCCGTCAAGCTCGTTGGGCGTTGTTTTTCGCTCGTTTCGAGTTTGTGATTTCTTACCGTCCGGGTAGCAAGAACACCAAGCCTGATGCCTTATCCCGTCTGTTTAGTTCTTCTGTGGCTTCTACTGATCCCGAGGGGATTCTTCCTTATGGGCGTGTTGTCGGGTTAACAGTCTGGGGAATTGAAAGACAGGTTAAGCAAGCACTCACGCACACTGCGTCGCCGCGCGCTTGTCCTAGTAACCTCCTTTTCGTTCCTGTTTCCACTCGTCTGGCTGTTCTTCAGTGGGCTCACTCTGCCAAGTTAGCTGGTCATCCCGGTGTTCGAGGCACTCTTGCGTCTATTCGCCAGCGCTTTTGGTGGCCGACTCAGGAGCGTGACACGCGCCGTTTCGTGGCTGCTTGTTCGGACTGCGCGCAGACTAAGTCGGGTAACTCTCCTCCTGCCGGTCGTCTCAGACCGCTCCCCATTCCTTCTCGACCATGGTCTCACATCGCCTTAGACTTCATTACCGGTCTGCCTTTGTCTGCGGGGAAGACTGTGATTCTTACGGTTGTCGATAGGTTCTCTAAGGCGGCACATTTCATTCCCCTCGCTAAACTTCCTTCCGCTAAGGAGACGGCACAAATCATTATTGAGAATGTATTCAGAATTCATGGCCTTCCGTTAGACGCCGTTTCAGACAGAGGCCCGCAATTCACGTCACAGTTTTGGAGGGAGTTCTGTCGTTTGATTGGTGCGTCCGTCAGTCTCTCTTCCGGGTTTCATCCCCAGTCTAACGGTCAAGCAGAGAGGGCCAATCAGACGATTGGTCGCATACTACGCAGCCTTTCTTTCAGAAACCCTGCGTCTTGGGCAGAACAGCTCCCTGGGCAGAATACGCTCACAATTCGCTTCCTTCGTCTGCTACCGGGTTATCTCCGTTTCAGAGTAGTCTGGGTTACCAGCCTCCTCTGTTCTCATCCCAGCTTGCCGAGTCCAGCGTTCCCTCCGCTCAAGCGTTTGTCCAACGTTGTGAGCGCACCTGGAGGAGGGTGAGGTCTGCACTTTGCCGTTACAGGGCACAGACGGTGAGAGCCGCCAATAAACGCAGGATTAAGAGTCCAAGGTATTGTTGCGGCCAGAGAGTGTGGCTTTCCACTCGCAACCTTCCTCTTACGACAGCTTCTCGTAAGTTGACTCCGCGGTTCATTGGTCCGTTCCGTGTCTCCCAGGTCGTCAATCCTGTCGCTGTGCGACTGCTTCTTCCGCGACATCTTCGTCGCGTCCATCCTGTCTTCCATGTCTCCTGTGTTAAGCCCTTTCTTCGCACCCCCGTTCGTCTTCCCTCCCCCTCCCGTCCTTGTCGAGAGCGCACCTATTTACAAGGTACATAAGATCATGGACATGCGTTCTCGGGGACGGGGTCACCAATACTTAGTGGATTGGGAGGGTTACGGTCCTGAGGAGAGGAGTTGGGTTCCGTCTCGGGACGTGCTGGACCGTTCACTCATCGATGATTTCCTCCGTTGCCGCCAGGATTCCTCCTCGAGTGCGCCAGGAGGCGCTCGGTGAGTGGGGGGGTACTGTCATGTTTGTCATTTATTATCATGTCTTGTCCCTGTGCTCCCCATTCTATTCGTTTCCCTCTGCTGGTCTTATTTGGTTCTTTCCCTCTTTCTATCCCTCTCTCTCCCCCTCCCTCTCTCACTCTCTCGCTCTCTCTTCTCTCTATCGTTCCGTTCCTGCTCCCAGCTGTTCCTATTCCCCTAATCATCATTTAGTCTTCCCACACCTGTTCCCGATCCTTTCCCCTGATTAGAGTCCCTATTTATTCCTTTGTGTTCCGTTCCTGTCCCGTCGGTTCCTTGTTTAGTATTCACCATGCTGTGATTGTGTTTCGCCCTGTCCTGTCGTGTTTTTTGCCTTCATCAGATGCTGCGTGTGAGCAGGTGTCTCTGTCTACTACGGCCTGCGCCTACCCGAAGCGACCTGCAGTCTGTGGCCGCTTCTCTTGTTATTCCCCTCTACAGACTAGAGGATTTCTGTTATTCCCTGTTTGGACTTGAATAAACTCTGTTTCTGTTAAGTCGCTTTTGGGTCCTCTATCACCTGCATGACAGATGGACGTTGACTTGCTGGCTGACTTTTGTCCATTTGCAACATGTTTAAACAGTGAGGTACCATCACCAAAGTGACATTCTGAAAACAACCCCAATGAGCAATGGAGAGGAACCAGAATCACTGTCCGGCCATCCTGAGTTCATCGGGCCAGTCAATTTCACATTCCTGCAGTATTTTTGAGCATGTCAAATTCGTGATGGTAAATGCCCATTGAAACATATTGCTAATGCACAGTGCATTTGCAAAATTATTGAACAATGAAAAAACATCACCAAATGGACATGATGAAATCAACACAACGAGCGATAGAGAGGAACCACTATCACTGCCCGGCCATCCCGAGTTCATCAGGCCAGTCAATTTTGCATTTCAGCAGAATTTTTGAGCATGTCAAATTCATGATGGTAAATGTCTATTGAAACATATTGCAAATGCACAGCCGTGCACATGGTGATTGGAACGGGTTACCAGGAACACATTTTTATAATGGTTTTTAATGCCATTACGGGGTAGCAAGGGGTCCACGGT
This sequence comes from Oncorhynchus gorbuscha, assembly GCF_021184085.1. Lineage (NCBI taxonomy): Eukaryota > Metazoa > Chordata > Actinopteri > Salmoniformes > Salmonidae > Oncorhynchus > Oncorhynchus gorbuscha. Next base: position 23,541,601 of record NC_060182.1, on the reverse strand, counting down.
TGGGTAGGGAGCATCCCCCCACCTGTGCCCTTGTCATTTTGAAAATTTTTCAAAAAATCGTTAAAAAACAACAGTCCCACTTCTCCCTCATCATACATGACAAATAGACCATCTTGGTTGATTCATGGCTTAACATAGTGCTATATATCATTTTAGCAGTTTAAATGCCTTTTGGACATGGTTCACTTACTTTTGGGTTTGTAAACTGACTTCCATTGATCGTACATGGCAAATGGACATAACATCCTGATTTGGCACTTTCAAATCTTTCATATTGCATTTGGATTTGGATTTCTTATGGCATTTGGCAAAAAAAAATTTAAAAGTGACTTTTGACTTCGGCTTTAACTTTCTATAAAATCATATTGCAAATGGACATAAGATGGACATAAATGGACATAAAATAGGTCTTATGGACAAGTAAAAATAAAAATGATAATCAAATATGACAAAAGTATGTTCCTGCAGTTCTTATACATATGTAAATGACAAAAAATCGAAAGAATTTTGTAAAACGATCCAGAAAGCACTTTTGTAACCGCTTGCGACGAGCAAACCCGTATCCGGGAGCGTAATCATAGCCTCAAAGGCATTAGCATAACGCAACGGACATAAATACCCCTAGAAACTTTTCCTATTCATGAAAATTGCAAATGAAATGAAATAAATATATTCAAACACAAGCTTAGCCTTTTGTTAACAACACTGTCATCTCAGATTTCCAAAATATGCGTTACAGCCAACGCTAGACAAGCATTTGTGTAAGTTTATCATGACATAATGCTATGCTAGGCTCTGCTGGCACGAAATTAAGAAAAGCAACCAAATTTAATCATTTACCTTTGAAGAACTTCAGATTCTTTCACTCAGGAGACTCCCGGTTAGATAGCAAATGTTCCTTTTTTCCAAAAAGATCATTTTTGTAGGCGAAATAGCTCCCGTTTCTTCATCATGCATGGCTGAGAAATCGACCGGAAAATGCTACAACTATAACACCAACATTTTTTCAAAATTTGCTCCATAATATCGGCAGAAACACGGCAAACGTTGTTTAGGATCCATCCTTATGGTGTTTTTAACATATATATTCAATAATATATCCGTCGAGGCAATTGGTTTCTCATAAGAAGCGATTGGAAAAATGGCTACCTCAGTATTTTACGCAAGATTTTCTGCGGGAGACACCATGTGACCACATGCTATATATGGTCCCTTACAGCCATTCTTCAATGGAAATGCCAAAAAAAGATGTCACAATGCTGTAGACACCTTGGGGAAAACGTGGAAAATGTAAGCTCATTCGTAGCTCATTCACAGCCATATAAGGAGTCATTGGCATGAGGCGGTATCAAAAAATGCGGCACTTCCTGGTTGGATTTTTATCTGGGTTTCGCCTGTAACATCAGTTCTGTGGCACTCACAGACAATATCTTTGCAGTTTTGGAAACGTCAGAGTGTCTTCTTTCCAAAGCTGTCAATTATATGCATAGTCGAGCATCTTTTCGTGACAAAATATCTTGTTTAAAACGGGAACATTTTTCATCCAAAAATTAAAATAGCGGCCACTAAATCCAAGAGGTTAACCTCTAGCATCGAGCAATCCCGTATCCGGGAGCGTAATCATAGCCTCAAGCTCATTACCATAACGTAATGTTATGAAAATCACAAATGAAATGAAATAAATATATTGAAACACAAGCTTAGCCGTTTGTTAACAACACTGTCATCTCAGATTTTCAAAATATGCTTTTCAACCAAAGCTACACAAGCATTTGTGTAAGAGTATTGATAGCCTAGCATAGCATTAAGCCTAGCATTCAGCAGGCAACATTTTCACAAAAACAAGAAAAGCATTCAAATAAAATAATTTACCTTTGAAGAACTTCGGATGTTATCAATGACGAGACTCTTAGTTAGATAGCAAATGTTCATTTTTTCCAAAAAGATTATTTGTGTAGACGAAATTGCTCCGTTTTGTTCATCACGTTTGGCTAAGAAAAATACCGGAAAATGCAGTCACTTACAACGCCAAACTTTTTTTCCAAATTAGCTCCATAATATTGACAGAAACATGGCAAACGTTGTTTAGAATCAATCCTCAAGGTGTTTTTCACATATCTATTTGATAATCTATCAGTGGTGGCAGTTGGCTTGTCATCAGATGCAAACGGAAAAATACTGCAGCTGGAGATTACGCAATAATTGCAACAGAGGACACCAAGAGACCACCTGGTAGATGTAGTCTCTTATGGTCAATCTTCCAATGATATGCCTACAAATACGTCACAATGCTGTAGACACCTTGGGGAAAACGTGGAAAACGTAAGCTGACTCCTAGCTCCTTTACAGCCATATAAGGAGTTATTGGAATGAGGCGGTTTCAAAAAATGCGGCACTTCCTGGTTGGATTTTTATCTGGGTTTCGCCTGTAACATCAGTTCTGTGGCAGTCACAGACAATATCTTTGCAGTTTTGGAAACGTCAGAGTGTTTTCTTTCCAAAGCTGTCAATTGTATGCATAGTCGAGCATCTTTTCGTGACAAAATATCTTGTTTAAAACGGGAACATTTTTCATCCAAAAATTATAAGAGTGCCCCCTATATCGGCGGCAGGGTAGCCTAGTGGTTAGAGCGTTGGACTAGTAACTGGAAGGTTGCGAGTTCAAACCCCCGAGCTGACAAGGTACAAATCTGTCGTTCTGCCCCTGAACAGGCAGTTAACCCACTGTTCCCAGGCCGTCATTGAAAATAAGAATGTGTTCTTATCTGACATGCCTGGTTAAATAAAGATAAAATAAGTAAAAAAATAAAAAAATATCGAAGAAGTTAAGGGGTTGATTAGTTTTTTACATTTTTTTTCACATTTTCGACTTTTGACTTTTGACTGACTATGAAAACATATTGCAAATGGACAAGTAAAAAAAATGTCCCCAAAAATTATGATAATAAAATTTGACAAAAGTATGTTCATGCAGTTCTTATACATGTGTAATTGACAAAAAAAATCAAAAGAATTTCAAAAAATGATCCAATAAGCACTTTTTTAAGGGGGTGATAAGTTTTTGAAAAATGTTTCAACTTTGAATGATATGCCTTCCAATTGAGTGGTATTGGACACCGTGTATATGTGTGGTGCCAATATGTTCCCATTAATTTTTGTCCATTTCAGGGGGGTGTTCCCTTACATGAAACCGATACACATACAATGACGACTGGGGAAGGAACCGAATGGAGTGACAATTATAGGGCAGGTAATCAAGGAGGTGATCGAGTCCAGGTGAGTGTCGCAATTATGCATTATTAGCACACGTGACACAAGGTTCATGTGGAAAAATTTCAATTGTCTCATTTGTAGAAACCAATCAATATTGATATTATTTAAAAAAGGTATATCTGGCAATTTTACCTTTAGGCAATTACCTTAGTTCAATTGAATGAGATATCTATACTCAATCAGTTGAGATTGGCTGGATATCATAACAAACCACTCTTTGTCACGACTTCCGCCGAAGTTGGCTCCCCTCCTTGTACGGGCGATGTTTGGGGGTTGACGTCACCTGCCTTCTAGCCATTGCCGCTCCATTTTTCATTATTCCATTTGTTTTGTCTTGTTCCCCGCACACCTGGTTTACATTCCCTAATTAACTGCATATATATTCCTCTGTTCCCCCCATGACTTTGTGTGGGATTGTTTTGTTACGTGTTTTGTATCGATGCACCTAGCTGGTTTTTCCCCCGGGTACTATGTTTCAACCCAGAGTATGTTTAATTGTTAAACATTTTTGCTTATTTGTGACTTTGTCGCACTTTGCACTTTTGCCTTTGGCTGGGAGGTTTGTTGGCCACTGTTGCAGCCGTCTGTTGTTTGCTTCTGCAGAATAAAGTGTGCGCCTGATCACAACTCTCTGCTCTCCTGCACTTGACTTCAACACCAGTAGCGCATACGCTGAAAGAATCCCACACCACCCATGGAGTCAGCAGGAGCAGGTACCCCGGTTAGAGGAGTCGAGGAACGCGTCCGAGAACACTCAGCGATGCTGCAACATCTTGGCGCCACGACAGATCGTGGCGGGGAGTCTCTCCAGCGCCTCGACCAGCACAACCAGGGGTACCTCTACCCATCCCCCCTGTATCCGGTCCCAGTGGGAGTATGACGGCATTTGCCCACTCTCAGGGAGAGCTCTGGAGTGGGCAAACGCCGTGTGGGGAGAAGGAGATGTGGCATTGAACCACTTCGAAGAGTTAACCTGCCGCTTCCGGGCAGTCTTTGACCATCCGCCCGAGGGTAGAGCGGTGGGGGAGCGACTCTTCCACCTGAGGCAGGGGACGAGGAGCGCCCAGGAGTTCACCCTAGAATTCCGGACCTTGGCAGCCGGAGCAGGACGGAGCGACAGGGCCCTTATCGACCACTACCAATGCAGCCTGCGCGAGGACGTCTGGCGAGAGTTGGCCTGCAGGGATGCCACCATTACCTTTGACCAACTGGCTGATCTGTCCATCCAATTGGATAACCTGCTGGTCACCCACGGACGTCCAGAGAGGGCTCTGTCGGTTCAGTCTTCCAGCACCCCCGCTCCGGTGCCCATGGAGCTGGGAGGGGCTGCACTTAGGGAGGCTGGAGGAGGGGCCTTCACGTGCACCATCTGTGGCCACAGAGGGCACACTGCCAGTCGGTGCCGGGTTGGTCCCTCTGGGAGTCGAGGCAGCAAGCAGGGCTCTCTGGCGTCACCCCAGGTGAGTCTTCACCACTCTCATCCAGAGCCCTCTGTTGACCACCTGTTTGTGCATGTTTGTTTTCCTGAGGAGTTTTCCCCACATTCCCAGCATAAGGCGCTCGTCGATTCAGGCATGGCTGGGAATTTATTGACAGACGGTTCACTCACCCTTAGTTTAGGGATTCCCATTGTTCCTGTGGTTAGACATTTCCCGGTACACGGTCTGGATAGTCGACCATTAGGTTCCGGGTTAATTAGGGAAGCCACCATGTCCCTGGCCATGGTAACGCAGGGGAGTCACGAGGAGAGAATCCGTCTCTTCCTCATTGACTCTCCTGCATTTCCCGTGGTACTAGGTCTTCCCTGGTTGGCTAGTCATGACCCCAGCATTTCATGGCAACAGAGGGCTCTCACAGGGTGGTCGCGAGAGTGCTCGGGAGGTGTGTAGGGGTTTCCGTTGGTGCTACCATGGTGGAAAGTCCAGACCAGGTCTCCACCGCGCGCATCCCCCCAGAATATGCCGATTTGGCTCTCGCCTTCTCCAAAAAGAAGGTGACTCAATTACCACCCCATCGACGGGGGGATTGTGCGATAAATCTCCTGGTAGACGCTGCACTTCACAGGAGTCACGGATATTCCTTGTCGCAAGCGGAGACGGCGGCTATGGAGACATATGTCTCTGAATCCCTGTGTCAGAGGTACATTCGGCCCTCCATTTCACCCGCCTCCTCGAGTTTATTTTTCGTGAAGAAGAAGGAGGGAGGTCTGCGCCCGTGCATTGACTATCGAGGTCGCAATCAAATCACGGTGAGGTACAGTTACCCGCTACCTCTCAACGCCACGGCGATTGAGTCAATGCACAGGGGGCGCTTCTTCACTAAACTGGATCTCAGGAGCGCTTACAACCTGGTGCGTATCCGGGAGGGGGACGAGTGGAAGATGGCGTTCAGTACCACCTCAGGGCATTATGAGTACCTCGTCATGCCGTACAAGTTGATGAATGCTCTATAAGTCTTCCAGTCCTTTGTAGACAAGATTTTCAGGGACCTGCATTGTCACGCCTTGGTCTTAGTATTTTGTGTTTTCTTTAATTATTTGTTCAGGCCAGGGTGTGACATGGGTTTATTGTGTTGTCGTATTGGGTTTTTTGTAGGCATTGGGATTGTGGTTGATTAGGGGTGTGTCTAGTATAGGCTTGGCTGCCTGAGGCGGTTCTCAATCAGAGTCAGGTGATTTTTGTTGTCTCTGATTGGGAACCATATTTAGGTAGCCTGGGTTTCACTGTGTATTTCGTGGGTGATTGGTCCTGTCTCTGTGTTAGTGTTCACCAGACAGGCTGTATAGGTTTTCACGTTTCGTTTTGTTGTTTTGTATATTTATTAAGTTATTTCATGTATCGCTCTTCTACATTAAAGACATGAGTAACCACCACGCTGCATTTCGGTCCGACTCTTTTTCGACAAACGAACGCCGTTACATGCATGGGCAGGGTGTAGTGGTGTATATCGATGACATTCTGATATACTCTGCTACACCTGCCGAGCATGTGTCCTTGGTGCACAGGGTACTTGGACGCCTGTTGGAGCATGATCTGTATGTCAAGGCTGAGAAATGCCTGTTCTTCCAGCAGGCCGTCTCCTTCCTAGGGTATCGCATTTTCACATCAGGGGTGGAGATGGAGAGTGAACGCATTTCAGCCGTGCGTAATTGGCCGACTCCCATCACCGTAAAGGAGGTGCAGCGGTTTTTAGGGTTTGCCAATTACGGAGATTTAGCTGTGGTTTTGGCCAGGTGGCTGCTCCAATTACCTCACTGCTGAAGGGGGTCCTGTACGTTTGCAGTGGTCGGCTGAGGCAGACAGGGCTTTTGGGCACCTAAGGGCTCTGTTTACCTCGGCTCCCATGCTGGCCCACCCGGATCCCTCTTTGGTGTTCATAGTGGAGGTGGACGTGTCCGAGACTGGGATAGGGGCCGTGCTCTCTCAGCGTTCGGGCACGACACCGAAGCTCCGCCCCTGTGCCTTCTTCTCGAAGAAGCTCAGCCCGGTGGAGCGGAACTATGATGTGGGGGACCGGGAGCTGTTGGCTGTGGTTAAAGCTTTGAAGGCGTGGAGACATTGGCTTGAGGGGGCTAAACACCCTTTCCTCATCTGGACTGACCACCACAACCTGGAGTACATCCGGGCAGCGAGGAGACATCCGGACAGCGAGGAGACTCGTCAGGCAGGTTCCCAAAATGTTAAGGCAGGCGCACTGTCCCGGCTGTATGACATAGACGAGCGGCCCATGGATCAGACTCCCATACTCCAGCCTCCTGCCTGGTAGCACCGGTCGTGTGGGAGCTGGACGGACATTGAGCAGGCGCCGCTCCCCTTCAGTGTCCCGTCGGGCGTCTGTACGTTCTGTCTGCTGTCCGTGACCAGTTGATCTATTGGGCCCACACGTCACCCTCCTCTGGTCATCTGTCCGGGATCGGCCGGATGGTGCGCTGTCTGAGTGGGCAGTACTGGTGGCCTACCATGGCAAAGGACGTGAGGATTTATGTTTCCTCCTGCTCGGTGTGCGCCCAGTGTAAGGCTCCTAGACACCTGTCCAGAGGTAAGCTACATCCCTTACCTGTTCCACAACGGCCTTGGTCACACCTGTCGGTGGATTCTCTAACCGATCTTCCTCCCTCACAGGGAAACACTACGATCCTGGTTGTTGTGGATAGTTTCTCTAAGTCCTGTCGTCTCCTCCCTCTGCCCGGTCTCCCTACGGCCCTACAGACTGCGGAGGCCTTGTTTACACACGTCTTCCGGCACTACGGGGTGCCTGAGGATATAGCGTCTGATCGATGTCCCCAGTTCACTTCGAGAGTCTGGAGGGCGTTTATGGAACGTCTGGGGGTCTCGATCAGTCTCACCTCAGGTTTTCACCCCGAGAGTAATGGGCAGGCGGAGAGAGTGAACCAGGACGTGGGCAGGTTTCTGCGGTCTTATTGCCAGGACCGGCCGGGGGAGTGGGCGGCGTTCGTGCCCTGGACCGAGATAGTGCAGAACTCGCTCCGCCACTCCTCCACTAACCTCTCCCCCTTTCAGTGCGTATTAGGGTACCAGCCGGTTCTGGCGCCTTGCTATCAGAGTCAGACCGAAGCTCCTGCGGTGGACGACTGGTTCCAGCGCTCGGATGAGACATGGGAAGCCGACCAGGTTCTGCTCAAGAAAACCAGCACGGATCGTCACCGCAGTGAGGCCAACAGGGGACTGGGTCTGGCTCTCGACCCGAAACTTGCCCCTCCGCCTGCCCTGCCGGAAGCTGGGTCTGCGGTTTGTGGGGCCATTCAAAGTCCTGAAGAGAGTGAACGAGGTGTGTTACAGGTTACAGCTTCCACCCGATTACCGCATTAACCCCTCGTTCCATGTGTCTCTCCTCAGACCGGTGGTGGTTGGTCCGCTCCAGGAGTCTGAGGTGCGGGAGGTCCCTCCGCCTCCTCTGGACTTCGAGGGGGCCCCGGCGTACTCCGTCCTTTCCATTCTTGATTCGAGGAGTTGGGCGGGGAGCCTTCAGTGGAGGAGAGGTGCTGGGTTCCGGGGGCAGACGTGTTGGACCCTGAAATGCTGCGGGAGTCTCCAGCCGGATCGCCCGGCGCCTCGCCCTCTGGGTCGGTGTCGGTGAGCTGCTGGAGCCGCGCGTCAAGGGGGGGTATTGTCACGACTTCTACCGAAGTCGGCTCCCCTCCTTGTTCGGGACTCTCTGCTCTCCTGCACTTGACTTCAACACCAGTAGCGCATACGCTGACACTTGTATTAAACGTGATACACGTTGGGTGTCACATACACTACCGTTCAAAAGTTTGGGGTCACTTAGAAAAGTCCTTGTTTTTGAAAGAAAAGCAAATGTTTTTGTCCATTTAAAATAACATCAAAATGATCAGAAATACAGTGTAGATATTGTTAATGTTGTAAATTACTATTGTAGCTGGAATCGGCAGATTTTTAAAATGGAATATCTACATAGGTGTACAGAGGCCCATTATCAGCAACCATAACTCCTGTGTTCCAATGGCACATTGTGTTAGCTAATCCATGTTTATAATTTTAAAAGGCTAATTGATCATTACTAAACCATTTTGCAATTATTCTAGCAGAGCAGAAAAGTGTTGTCCTGATTAAAGAAGCAATAAAACTGGTCTTCGTTAGACTAGTTGAGTATCTGGAGCATCAGCATTTGTGGGTTCGATTACAGGCTCAAAATGGCCAGAAACAAAGAAATTTATTCTCAAACTCGTCAGTCTATTCTTGTTCTGGGAAATGAAGGCTATTCCATTCGAGAAATTTCCAAGAAACTGAAGATCTCGTACAACGCTGTGTACTACTCCCTTCACAGAACATCTCAAACTGGTTCTAATCAGAATAGAAAGAGGAGTGGGAGGCCCCGGTGCACAACTGAGTAAGAGGACAAGTAAATTATAATGTCTAGTTTGAGAGACAAGACACCTCACAAGTCCTCAACTGGCAGCTTCATTAAATAGTACCCACAAAACAACAGTCTTATAACGTCATCAGTGAAGAGGCGACTCCGTGATGCTGGCCTTCTTGGCTGAGTTCCTCTGTCCAGTGTCTGTGTTCTTTTGCCCATCTTAATCTTTTATTTTTATTTGCCAGTCTGAGATATGGCTTTTTCTTTGCAACTCTGCCTAGAAGGCCAGCACCTCGAAAATATGGATATTTAGCACCCCAACAACTGTTCATTTGGATTTTAGAAATGCAATGTACCTATTTACGAGTGTATGCCATTGTTGTCCTTCTCTGCGATCGCCGGTCCATCTGCTGGATAGTCAGTCGACATAAAGCCTCTGGTTTGTCCACCAGAGATCAAAGTCTTTCGTAGTTGGAGCTTGTTATAAAGTATTTAATCACATACATTCCCACACATTTGGATGTGACCTTGACAACTGGGAAATAGATAGGCAGCAGAACGTTCTCCACAGCGTCTCCGTCACGTGACTCTGTCACGTCTGTCACATGTGCTCAGTGTGAACCTGCTTTCATCTGTGAAGAGCACAGGGCGCCAGTGGCGAATTTGCCAATCTTGGTGTTCTCTGGCAAATGCCAAACGTCCTGCACCCCCACCTGTGGACGTCGGGCCCTCGTACCACCCTCATGGAGTCTGTTTCTGACCGTTTGAGCAGACACATGCACATCTGTGGCCTGCTGAAGGTCATTTTGCAGGGCTCTGGCAGTGCTCCCCCTGCTCCTCCTTGCACATAGGTGGAGGTAATGGTCCTGCTGCTGGTTTGTTGCCCTCCTACGGCCTCCTCCACGTCTCCTGATGTACTGGCCTGTCTCCTGGTAGCGCCTCCATGCTCTGGACACTACAAACCTTCTTGCCACAGCTTGCATTGATGTGCCATCCTGAATGAGCTGCACTACCTGAGCCACTTGTGTGGGTTGTAGACTCCGTCTCATGCTACCACTAGAGTGAAAGCACCGCCAGCATTCAAAAGTGACCAAAACATCAGCCAGGAAGCATAGGAACTGAGAAGTGGTCTGTGGTTATCACCTGCAGAACCACTCCTTTATTGGGGGTGTCTTGCTAATTGCCTATAATTTCCACCTGTTGTCTATTTCATTTGCACAACAGCATGTGACATTTATTGTCAATCAGTGTTGCTTCCTAAGTGGACAGTTTGATTTCACAGAAGTGTGATTGACTTGGAGTTACATTATGTTGTTTAAGTGTTCCCTTTATTTTGAGCAGTGTATATACATAAAGGATTTTGTGTAACAAAAAAATTAAATAATGTAGTGTTTTTTTGGGTTATATATCATATTTCTGCGTAAATTAGTATTACATAACACTGAATTGAGCAGACACATGGAATATGCAGCAGACACACATATGGAATCATGTAGTAACCAAAAAAGTGTTTAACAAATCAAAATATATTTTATATTTGAGATTCTTCAAATAGCCACCCTTTGCCTTGATGACAGCTTTGCATAAAATATAAAATATATTTGGATTTGTTTAACACTTTTTTGTTGGGGGGGGAACAAAATGGCGCCGTAGAGAGAACACGGTGTTTCAGCGAGCTCTCGTGGCATTCGTAAATTTATATTCTTACATTAATCTCCTAGCTTGAAAAAGTGGTAGAATTGGCTAAATAAGTTACCATATAATGAGTCTTGACGACTATTTCGCAAAAATCTCCGACAACATGCCCAATAGAACTACTAAGAAGTCGACCAAAACCACCACCCCTGTGGATGTGCACGAGGAGCTAGCTAACGTTAGCGAAGCTAACACCATTGCGGACCCAGGCACAATGGACCTGATAATTCAAAAGATGACTGATAACATTACTAAAGTGATCGATGCTAAAATAAGAACGGTCTTGGAAGCAATAGCAAGCCATTCAGCCGAAATACAGAGCGTTGTGAAACGTGTTGTTGAGGCGGAAGGAAGAATTGCTGCAGTGGAAACTTCAACTACATCTATGGACGCTAAGATAAAAGCACTTGAGAAACAGGTGCGCGAAATGGCGGAGCACATTGACGACTTGGATAATCGAGGACGCAGATGCAATATTCGTGTTGTGGGACTCCCGGAAAATTCTGAAGGGACACGTTCAGTAAAATTCTTTGAGGAATGGATCCCTGGCTACCTACAAATGGACACTAAGGCTGGTCGTGTGAAGCTGGACAGAGCCCATCGCTCTCAAGCACCGATACCGGGCCCCAATCAGCGCCCACGGCCGGTGGTTATAAAGTTCCACAACTTCACCGACAAGCAGCGCGTCATGGATGCGGCTAGAAACATCGGTTCTGTTGGTAGTCAACATAAAAGTCCAAAGGTCTCATTCTTCAATGATTACTCCACAGCGGTTGTACGAAGACGCAAAGCGTTTGATGAGGCGAAGGCTCGACTCAGGAGAATGAAGATGGACTACGCACTGTTGTACCCGGCCACATTGAAGATTATGGTCAACGGATCACCTAAAAAGCTCTACACACCTGAAGAGGCTGCTGCGTTTATTGACTCTCTCGGGTAAATAACTCTAAGCTGCGCCTCCACAGCATTGAATAACTTTGCTTATTTTTGGTTGAATCTGATCATGAAACAGTGGTGTGAGTCCTCACGTACTCCAGCTCAGTAATATTCGTATCTTTATTATTTTTCTTGCTAAAGTAATAGCCGCTATAGCTCAGGCTGAGATATGTGTGAATCCATATTGGTGCCCAGGCTTGGTTTTAGGTGGAATAGCCTCAATCTTCTTCTATTGATTTTATTTTCCATATATATAAAGGATGAGGCTATTGAGCGGCAATGCGGACTTAAGAGTCTACATTTGAGAGTGGAAATCCCTGTATGTTAGCTAGTGGGAAAACCCCCTTTTGGATCTTTACATGTTTAATTTTTGGGTTCAGTATAGTTCGAGTTCAGGGTTCATATTTTTTGTTTATGCTCAGTGAGATGGAGGAGAGTTCAACACATGGAAAAAGGTACCACCCCACTTTTACAGTAGGATCCAGTCTGAATATTGAATGGTCAAGATGCAATGGCAGATAACAGACTGCGTGTATGCACGTGGAACATTAGAGGGAGCCATAACCCCATTAAGAGGAAGAAAGTATTGTCTTTTTTGAAAAAAGAAAATATTGATATTGCCCTGTTACAGGAAACCCATTTGGATGATAAGGAGCACTTGAAATTACAGCAAGGAGGATTTGGTCAAGTGTTTTTCTCATCATTTACATCCAGAAGTAGAGGGGTAGCAATTCTGGTGAAAAAGAACTTACCACTTAAGGTCTTGAATTGTGTGAAAGATAAATTTGGTCGCTTTGTTATAATTCATGGTACTTTACAAGGGCAGAACATTTCCATAATGAATATTTACTTCCCCCCTGCTCACCCCCCTGATTTCCTCACTAAAGCATTTCTAGACTTTTCAGAATTAAACTCAGACACTGCAGTGGTTGGAGGAGATTTTAACTGCTTGTTGAACCCCCTTATTGATAAGTCTCCCAGCGGTATAGCTTCACTCTCTCCTCAAGCAAAGTCACTTACAGCTATTTGTGATGATCTGGGGTATGCGGATGTCTGGAGAGCTTTCCATCCCTCCAACAGAGAGTTCACTTTTTTCTCTGCACCTCATGGATGTCAGACTAGAATAGACTATTTTTTTATGCCCAGGACGTCTTTGCAGTCTGTTTTATCTGCTAGGATAGGAAGCATAGTCATATCTGATCATGCTGAGGTGATCCTGGACATAAAACTCAACGGGGCATTCAATCGGTCAAGACATTGGAGGTTGAACACAACCATTCTTAAAGACCATACATTCACATCATATTTTATAACAGAGTTTAAAGCATTTTTCTCTATTAACTCTCAATCAACAGATAACCCCTCGCTCCTTTGGGAGACCTGTAAAGCGTATGCCAGGGGTCTGATTATGTCATACACAGCTACTAAGAGACGGAAAAAGCGGGAAAAGCAAAAAATGTTAGAGGGTGAATTAGGAACTAAAGACAAGGACTACATTAAAACGCCCACTCCTGCCCTATTAAAGGAAATATCAGTCATTAGATCAACGTTAGACTCTCTCCTAACACAGGACGCTGAAAAGAAAATGAGATTTGTCAGGCAAAAGCTATATGAACATGGCGATAAGCCAGGAAAGTACTTGGCATACCTAGCTAAAAAGAGGGCTGACTCTCAGTCAATTGCTACTATTACTGATTCTGATGGTAATCATTTATATGAAAATAAATTGATAAGTGACTCATTTAAGAAATTTTATACAAACCTTTATGCCTCAGAACTGCCAAAAGATGCACCCAAATTAATGGAGAACTTCTTTGGTAAGATTGAGCTCCCTACTATCTCCGAAGAACAGAGGTCCCTCCTCAATGCCCCTATTACCAAGGAAGAGATAATGTTCGCAATTAAGAATCTGCAAAATGGTAAGGCCCCAGGACCAGATGGGTTTTGTAGTGAGTTCTATAAAGAGTTCCATGGCCTGATCCTTGAGCCATTGTGTGATATGTTTAACCACTCATTTTCAAATGACCAACTCCCTCAAACGCTGAGAGAAGCCAACATTTCACTTATTCTCAAAAAGGGAAAATGTCCAGAGTCTTGTTCCTCGTACAGACCAATTTCCCTTCTGAATGTGGATAGAAAATTGCTTTCTAAAATTCTAGCCACAAGATTAGAGGACTCATTGCCACTAATTGTGAAAGGAGACCAAACTGGCTTCATTAGGGGCCGTAAGTCATGCAACAACGTCAGGCGGCTTCTTAATGTAATTCAAGCCTACCAACAAAGTGCTGTGGATGGTCTTGTGCTCTCCCTAGATGCTAAGAAGGCATTTGATCGTGTGGAGTGGTCTTACCTATTATTTGCTCTAAATAAATTTGGTCTGGGGGACAACTTTATAAAATGGGTGAAAGTTTTATATGATGATCCTCAGGCTGCTGTCCTTACTAATGGGCTACGGTCAAATAGCTTCCCTATACACAGAGGTACCAGACAGGGCTGTCCTTTATCCCCCTCCTCTTTGCACTCGTTATGGAACCACTAGCCGAGGCCATCAGGGTAACGCCTGCTATACAGGGGCTGCTCATTGGTGATGTTCACCATAAAATAAGCTTGTATGCTGATGATGTCCTGATATTCATCTCTAGTCCCGAGACTTCAATTACACCTCTTATTAATATTATTGAATTATTCAGCGGATTCTCAGGCTACAAGATTAACCTTACTAAGTCAGAGGCTATGCCACTTGGTAGCCTGCATTCTGTACCTAATACTTCTCCCCCCTTCCCTTTTAAATGGTCTCCCTCAGGTTTCAGGTATCTGGGTATATTTGTAACTCCTAAATTCCAGCTAATGTACAAAGCCAATTTTGTTCCTTTGTTTGATACAATAAGACAGGATCTGGAGCGCTGGAACTCCCTCCCCATTTCTTGGTTGGGTAGAATATCCCTCTTGAAAATGAACGTTTTACCCAGACTACTTTACCCAATCCAAATGATCCCAGTATTACTCTCCAATAAGGTAATAAAGGATGTAAATGGATGGCTAAGTTCCTTTATATGGAGTAAGCGCAAGCCAAGACTTAAGATGGCAATATTGCAGCTGCCAAGTTCTATGGGCGGCTTGGACCTGCCCAATATCAAGTTCTATCAATGGTGTGCCCACCTTTGTTATATTTCTGACTGGATCACAAATGATGACTCCTCTATTTGGTTAGACATTGAGACTTCTCTTTCAAAATACCCCTTACAGGATCTTTTATTTTTCAGAAGTTTCAAGTCTGTAGAAGAACACTGCAATAATCCAGTTACACTTAACACACTCAAAGTATGGAGGTCAGTTCAACGCTTCCTGGGAAGGTCCAAACTAACCTCTGCTCTTACCCCAATTCTTAACAACCCAGATTTCAGCCCAGGATTGCTGGATGCTGGCTTTAACTTATGGCTTAATAAGGGCATACGCAGGCTAAACGACTTATTTGCTGATAAGATTTTGTTGTCATTTGAGCAGATGGTCGAGAAATATCGACTCCCAAAGCAGGACTTTTTCCGCTTCCTACAAGTAAGATATTATATTCTGGAGAGCACCACCTTAATTGGTAACCCTGATGTGTCTGTCATTGAAAGAATGCTTTTTTTCCCACAAAGGAAGATGTCTGTAAGTCTGTTTTATGATACTTTAAGGTCCTTTTCTGCTGTCGACACACAGAGGGTGAAACAAGTGTGGGAGAAAGAATTGTCTGTTACTATTGACGAAGAGATGTGGGAGGACATTTGGAGATATGCAAAAACAATATCTATATGTAACCGTACTAGAGCAATCCAATTAAGAATAATACACAGATTGCATATATCCCCAAATCGCAGACATGCTTTTAGCCCCACTTCCTCTTCCCCTCAGTGTCTCAAATGCAAAACTGATACAGGCACCCTAACACATTGTTTATGGTCATGTACCAAAATACAAAGATACTGGTCTGGTGTCCTGCAAGAAATTGAAAAGATCCTAGGGGTTGATCTAGAATTGGACCCAGTTTCTTTACTGTTGGGTCTCCCTAGTAGGCATGTTACTTCTGTCTGTAAAAGGAGGCTTTACAACATCCTTACCTTCGCAGCGAGGAAAAACATCATTTTACAGTGGATTAGTGATAAGGTTCCTTCTATTAAAGACTGGCATAAGATACTATTTGAATGGGTGCCTCTGGAATATCTGACATGTACATTGCATTCTAAAACAGACCAGTTCTACAAAGTATGGGAACCTTATCTAAATTATCTAGAACCTGAGGTATCAACTATTATGCTGCAAGGTTTCTCTTAGAATGGCGGGGATCTATGTATTTCAGAACTACACTGTACGTTCCATGTGTGGAACCTAACCTTTGGTTTAAACTGAGCTTTTTTGTTTAATTTCTGTTTGTAAGTTTGTTTAAAATGTATGTATTGAGAGACGCAATGATGGTGATGGGGTGAGAGAGGCACAGAGCGGGAAGAGAAATGGTGTACGTATGTATAGGTGGGTGCGTGCGTGCGTGTATGTATGCATGGGTGTGTATGTATGTATGTATGTATGTATGTATGTATGTATGTATGTATGTATGTATGTATGTATGTATGTATGTATGTATGTATGTATGTATGTATGTATGTATGTATGTATGTATGTATGTATGTGTATGTATGTATGTATGTGTGTGTGTGTGTGTGTGTGTGTGTGTGTGTGTGTGTGTGTGTGTGTGTGTGTGTGTGTGTGTGTGTGTGTGTGTGTGTGTGTGTGTGTGTGTGTGTGTGTGTGTGTGTGTGTGTGTGTGTGTGTGTGTGTGTGTGTGTGTGTGTATATATATGCACGTAGATATGGGTAAGTGGGGGCTGTTTTTCTTTTTGTTCTGTGTGCTTTGTCTCTGTATCTCTTAATATGGGTGAAAATTGTGAAATTTCAATAAAAATACTGTT